>NC_084749.1:1814432-1844432 GCF_033978785.1 Entelurus aequoreus | reverse complement strand
AAAAGGGTTGTTTCTTTCTGTTATTAATATTCTGGTTCCTACATTATACATCAATATATATCAATACAGTCTGCAAGGGATACAGTCCGTAAGCACACATGATTGTGCGTGCTGCTGCTCCACTAATAGTACTAACCTTTAACAGTTAATTTTACTAATTTTCATTCATTACTAGTTTCTATGTAACTGTTTTTATATTGTTGTACTTTCTTTTTTATTCAAGAAAATGTTTTAATTTATTTATCTTATTTGACAAATTTTTTAAAAAAGTACCTTATCTTCACCATACCTGGTTGTCCAAATTAGGCATAATAATGTGTTAATTCCACGACTGCATATATCGGTTGATATCGGTATCGGTTGATATCGGTATCGGTTGATATCGGTATCGGTAATTAAAGAGTTGGACAATATCGGAATATCGGATATCGGCAAAAAGCCATTATCGGACATCCCTATTAAAAACCCTTCTTTTTTAAAAAAAGCCTATTTTTAGATATACTGTATGCATACAAGTTTTAGCTATTTGGCTGTTCTAGTTTTTATTTTTATTTATTTGTATTATCTTTTTAATATATATATTTTTTAATTTAATTGAAATTTTTTTAAATTAAATTTTATTTTATTTTTATATATATTTTTTTTTAATACACTGTAGCACTTTGAGGTTGTTTACTCAATGTAAAGTGCTTTTTCACAAATAAAATCTATTATTATTATTATTATTAGCAACAAGGTTTCCTGCATACTCCTTTATCTCCTACAATCAGACATCTATCGTCTTACTGTAGCGACTCAATGCAGTCTACAAAACCCAAAAAGCCGTGAAGTTGTCACGTTGTGTAAATGGTAAATAAAAACGGAATACAATTGTCAGGTTCAAACACCGATGACATCTATTAAACAAGACAAGAGGCAAAGAATCAAACAGAGGCTGACAATACTTGGACCTTGGGGTTTGTTTTCCCGGAATGCAAAGGAAAGTTGGCGCGGGCAAGGCGTGAATGTGAGTACATATTTATTCAAACTAGGGATGTCCGATAATGGCTTTTTGCCGATATATCCGATATGCCGATATTGTCCAACTCTTTAATTACCGATACCGATATCAACCGATACCGATATCAACCGATATATACAGTCGTGGAATTAACACATTATTATGCCTAATTTGGACAACCAGGTATGGTGAAGATAAGGTACTTTTTAAAAAAATGAATCAAATAAAATAAGATAAATAAATTAAAAACATTTTCTTGAATAAAAAAGAAAGTAAAACAATATAAAAACAGTTACATAGAATCTAGTAATTAATGAAAATTTGTCAAATTAACTGTTAAAGGTTAGTACTATTAGTGGAGCAGCAGCACGCACAATCATGTGTGCTTACGGACTGTATCCCTTGCAGACTGTATTGATATATATTGATATATAATGTAGGAAGCGGAATATTAATAACAGAAAGAAACAACCCTTTTGTGTGAATGAGTGTAAATGGGGGAGGGAGGTTTTTTGGGTTGGTGCACTAATTGTAAGTGTATCTTGTGTTTTTTATGTGGATTTAATAAAAATTAAAAAAAAACAAAAAAAAAAACGATACTGATAATAAAAAAACCGATACCGATAATTTCCGATATTACATTTTAACGCATTTATCGGCCGATAATATCGGTCTGACATCTCTAATTAAAACACTAACAAACTACAAAAAAATGGAAGCAAACAAAAGGCGCGCACAATGGCGGAGAACAAACTTGACTAATGAAAACAAAAGACTAGCACAAAGGCAATTAACTATGAACAGGAAACAAAAACACTTACTGTGGCATGGCATGAGGCAGGAACTATAATAAACAGCAATCTCATGGGTAGCAGAGGTAGTATGGATGGATAAGGTAGATCATGTCAGCAGAAACACACAGGCTTAAATAGCAGTGACATGATTAGTGACAGGTGTGCGAGTGCAAAGCGTGAGACGGGTGCGTGACATGACAGGTGAAAACTAATGTGGTGACAAAACAAACAAGAGTGCACAAAAGAGTCCAAAAACAAAACCCAACATGACTAAAACAAAAACATGATCAACAGACATGACAGAGGCAGAATTGAGGAGAAACGTGTCAACCTGTAACCTCTTACAGTGTCACCCACGCTCTGGCGAAAGATTGTACGCCACCTCTTTTTATTTGGACTTTCCCTGTTTACACAACAACATATGTTTCTTAAAGGAATGGGGAGTATGTAAACAGTCATTGTTTTCGGTCACATTAACACAAAAGAAAAAGATGCCTCAGGCTTGGGCTAATCCTGGCTTCAGCTTGGACAGGTCTTCCATGACAATAGATAGCCCCCGCCCGTCTCCTCTCAGCGTACACAATGGAATTTTCCAAGCCTTTGCTTGGTGCAACAAAGACAGCCTCTTGTCTGTTCATTGGGAACTCAGTGAATGGAAAGTTTTTTTATAATTAACATACAAAATTGACTAAAAACAAGTGTAAAACTAGCTAAAAAAAAGTTAACTAGCAGTTGACTAAGAAGAGCAAGGAGAAATTTAACTTTGATACTGTAAAAGACGCAATTTTTGGCTGTAAATAACCACAACGGTTTCATCTGTTCAGCTTGTGTGATTAAGAGGGGATAAACGGGGAAGTCCTTCACCTTGTTTTATCATATATTAATGCCTTTGCACATGGCGGGCTTTGCTTTTGTATACAAAATAAATCAACACAAAATCCGTACTTTGGAGCAATGTTCACGGACTCTCGTATTTGGCTTGTTAGCTTCCCGTAATTTCGAAAATGGCATAAAAAAGTCAGCATGTACCAGGTTAAATGACTTTAAGGTGTACGGGGGGAAAATATTGATCAACAAGTTAGCATGTTAATGCTAGCAGGTAACATGCTAACGTTAGCCTGCTAACAGTTAGCATGTGTCACGTACCACGTTATATGACTAAGACTGGTGAGTTTTTCTTGTGCGACGAAGTCCTTCACCTTGTTTTATCATATATTACTGCCTTTGCACATGGCAGCGTTTACTTTTGTACACAAAATAAATCAACGCAAAATCCGTACTTTGGAGCAATGTTCACGGACTCTCGTATTTGGCTTGTTAGCTTCCCGTAATTTCGAAAATGGCATAAAAAAGTCAGCATGTACCAGGTTAAATGACTTTAAGGTGTACGGCGGAAAATATGGATCAACAAGTTAGCACGTTAATGCTAGCAGGTAACATGCTAACAGTTAGCATGTGTCACGTACCACGTTATATGACTAAGGTGTACGGCTGCAAAATTGACTAAAAACAAGTGTAAAACTAGCTAAAAAAAGTTAACTAGCAGTTGACTAAGAAAAGCAAGGAGTAATTTAATGTTGATTCTGTAAAAGACGCAATTTTTGGCCGTAAATAACCACAACGGTTTTATCTGTTCAGCTTGTGCGATGAAGAGGGGATAAACGAGGAAGTCCTTCACCTTGTTTTATCATATATTACTGCCTTTGCACATGGCGGGGTTTGCTTTTGTACACAAAATAAATCAACACAAAATCCGTACTTTGGAGCAATGTTCACGGACTCTCGTATTTGGCTTGTTAGCTTCCCCTGCGAAAATGGCATAAAAAAGTGAGCATGACTTCAAGGTGTACGAAAAACGGACTAGTGGGTTCCCGCTGGAGAATTTAGATGAACAGACGTCAAAACCGGGTCGACGTATTCTAAGGTTTTAATGGCCCCGCCTCTCTTCTAGGAGTTAAAAGACAAGGTGAGCGAGCTCCTGCGCCGCCTCCCCGTGCTGGAGCAGTACAAGTCCGACACCAAGATGATCCTGCGCCTGCGAGAGGAGGTGAGGAACCTGTCCTTGGCCCTGATGGCCATCCAGGAGGAGATGGGGGCCTACGACTACGAGGAGCTGCGCCAGAGGGTCCTGCTGCTGGAGACCCGCCTGCACTCCTGCATGCAGAAGCTGGGTAAGGCGCACCAAATGGCTCCCCCGTGGATTTTTAATCGTAAACGTTCACATTCTATCCCAACACTGTGATAAAATGCAATTATTGATTAAAACGGGGGTCCTGGTGGCTCTTTCAGAGATGTGTGAAAATGGCAAAATATATTTTTGGTTTTAATAATGTTTGTGTAGGAGGACAAATATGACACAAACCTCCCTAATTGTTAGAAATCCCAGTTTATATGAAACATGCTTCACTGATGAGAGTATTTGGCAAGCACCGATTTCAGCAATCCTTGAACGCACCGTAGTTTGTTTACTTTCAGAAATACATGTTTTTTTTCTTTGTCTCATTTTGTCCACCAAACTTTTTATACTGTGCGTGAATGCACAAAGGTGAGCTTTGTTGATGTTATTGATTTGTTGGAGTGCTAATCAGGCATATTTGGTCAATCCATGACTGCAAGCTAATCGATGCTAACATGCTATTTAAGCTAGCTGTATGTACATATTGCATCATTATGCCTCATTTGTAGGCTCCTTTAATTTACTTTATTTATATCCTATTTTATTCATATTTGCATGTCTCATGACACGTTATCTGTATGTAATGAGGTGGCATTTCTCATATTTGTTCCAGGCCACAGCAATTTTGATAGTAGGCTATTATAGCTAACACACCATGTGTTGCCTTCATTATAACACTCATATAAGACTTTTAAAGTCATTTTGATAGTAGGCTAATATAGCTAATATAGACACTTACATCATGTGTTGTCTTCATTATAACACTTATATAAGACTTTTAAAGTCATTTTGATAGTAGGCTAATATAGCTAATATAGACACTTACATCATGTGTTGCCTTCATTATAAGACTTTTAAAGTCATTTTGATAGTAGGCTAATATAGCTAATATAGACACTTACACCATATGTTGCCTTTATTATAAAACGTACATAAGACTTTTAAAGTCATTTTGATAGTAGGCTAATATAGCTAATATAGACACTTATATCACGTGTTGCCTTCATTATAAGACTTTTAAAGTCATTTTGATAGTAGGCTAATATAGCTAATATAGACACTTACATCATGTCTTGCCTTCATTATAGCATGTATATAAGACTTTTAAAGTCATTTTGATAGTAGGCTAATATAGCTAATATAGACACTTACATCATGTGTTGCCTTCATTATAAGACTTTTAAAGTCATTTTGATAGTAGGCTATTATAGCTAATATAGACACTTACATCATGTGTTGCCTTCATTATAACACTTATATAAGACTTTTAAAGTCATTTTGATAGTAGGCTAATATAGACACTTATATCATGTGTTGCCTTCATTATAACACTTATATAAGACTTTTAAAGTCATTTTGATAGTAGGCTAATATAGCTAATATAGACACTTACATCATGTGTTGCCTTCATTATAACACTTATATAAGACTTTTAAAGTCATTTTGATAGTAGGCTAATATAGCTAATATAGACACTTACATCATGTGTTGCCTTCATTATAACACTTATATAAGACTTTTAAAGTCATTTTGGTAGTAGGCTAATATAGCTAATATAGACACTTACATCATGTGTTGCCTTCATTATAACACTTATATACGACTTTTAAAGTCATTTTGATAGTAGGCTAATATAGCTAATATAGACACTTACATCATGTGTTGCCTTCATTATAAGACTTTTAAAGTTATTTCGATAGTAGGCTAATATAGCTAATATAGACACTTACATCATGTGTTGCCTTCATTATAACACTTATATAAGACTTTTAAAGTCATTTTGATAGTAGGCTAATATAGACACTTACATCATGTGTTGCCTTCATTATAACACTTATATACGACTTTTAAAGTCATTTTGATAGTAGGCTAATATAGCTAATATAGACACTTACATCATGTGTTGCCTTCATTATAAGACTTTTAAAGTTATTTCGATAGTAGGCTAATATAGCTAATATAGACACTTACATCATGTGTTGCCTTCATTATAACACTTATATAAGACTTTTAAAGTCATTTTGATAGTAGGCTAATATAGCTAATATAGACACTTACATCATGTGTTGTCTTCATTATAACACTTATATAAGACTTTTAAAGCCATTTTGATAGTAGGCTAATATAACTAATATAGACACTTACATCATGTGTTGCCTTCATTACAACACTTATATAAGACTTTTAATTTTTTGCGCCTCCAAACAGATTTTAAAGGTTTATTTTGTGGTCCAATATGTGTCTTTCAACATTGTGCGTTGCCGACCCCTGCTTGAAATGACTATCACAAACAGTCAAATGTGTCCGACATTTACACCCAAGCCCACTTGCTCATGTTGTAGTCTTCAATAATGAAGAAGTTTGCTCGAAGGCCAGGATGAATAATTGATGGTGTTTTCACACGGCTAAACTGAGGATTTAACACACAAAATAACAAATGGGCTGACGAGGATGAGGAGGCAAAAATACATAGAATACATAATAATGAGGGATGTCAAATTTAATGCAATAAATATTATTTATAAATGCTGAATGGGCGACTACGACTACGAGGATGGGTTTGTTATACGCTCAGTGATTAGGTCAACACATATGCCAGATGTACTCGCTGGTACCAAAATGTATTTCGATACTTTTTGGTACTTTTCTAAAATAAAGGGGACCACAAAAATTGCATTATTTTAACCAAAAATCTTAGTGTACATGAAACATATGTTTATTATTGCAATTTAGTCCTTCAATAAAATAGTGAACATACTAGACAACTTGTCTTTTAGTAGTAAGTAAACAAACAAAGACTCCTGTCATGATCCGTGGTCCGGATCATGTTTTTGTTATGTTCTGTTAGTTTTGGACGGCATTAGTTCCTGTTTTTTGTGCACTCTTGTTTGTTTTGGTTGCCATGGTTGCGTATTAAGTTTCGGGACGCTCACCTGGCTCTAATCGTGAGATGTTGTTTAAGCCGGCTTTTGCGAGTCAGTCGGCCTGGCGTCATTGTTTGTGTCATGCGATGCCATAGTTTATGCTAAGTGTTTACCTCATGCCTTCCCAAGCAAGTCGTGTTTGTTCCACGCCATAGTTTATGCTGTTTGTTTCATGCCACAGTTTTGTGTTGGTTCCACGCCATAGTTTATGCTGTTTGTTTCATGCCACAGTTTTGTGTTGGTTCCATGCCATAGTTTATGCTGTTTGTTTCATGCCACAGTTTCGTGTATGTTCCACGCCATAGTTTATGCTGTTTGTTTCATGCCACAGTTTCGTGTTTGTTCCACGACATAGTTTACGCTGTTTGTTTCATGCCACAGTTTCGTGTATGTTCCATGCTGTTTGTTTCATGCCACAGTTTCGTGTTTGTTCCACACCATAGTTTATGCTGTTTGTTTAATGCCACAGTTTCGTGTTTGTTCCATGCTGTTTGTTTCATGCCACAGTTTCGTGTTTGTTCCACACCATAGTTTATGCTGTTTGTTTCATGCCACAGTTTCGTGTTTGTTCCATGCTGTTTGTTTCATGCCACAGTTTGGTGTTTGTTCCACACCATAGTTTATGCTGTTTGTTTCATGCCACAGTTTCGTGTTTGTTCCATGCTGTTTGTTTCATGCCACAGTTTCGTGTTTGTTCCATGCTGTTTGTTTCATGCCACAGTTTCGTGTTTGTTCCACACCATAGTTTATGCTGTTTGTTTCATGCCAGTTTCGTGTTTGTTCCATGCTGTTTGTTTCATGCCACAGTTTCGTGTTTGTTCCACACCATAGTTTATGCTGTTTGTTTCATGCCACAGTTTCGTGTTTGTTCCATGCAGTTTGTTTCATGCCACAGTTTCGTGTTTGTTCCATGCTGTTTGTTTCATGCCACAGTTTCGTGTTTGTTCCATGCTGTTTGTTTCATGCCACAGTTTCGTGTTTGTTCCACACCATAGTTTATGCTGTTTGTTTCATGCCACAGTTTCGTGTTTGTTCCATGCTGTTTGTTTCATGCCACAGTTTCGTGTTTGTTCCACACCATAGTTTATGCTGTTTGTTTCATGCCACAGTTTCGTGTTTGTTCCACGCCATAGTTTACGCTGTTTGTTCCATGCCACAGTTTCGTGTTTGTTCCATGCTGTTTGTTTCATGCCACAGTTTCGTGTTTGTTCCACGCCATAGTTTATGCTGTTTGTTTCATGCCACAGTTTCGTGTTTGTTCCACGCCGTAGTTTATGCTGTTTGTTTCATGCCACAGTTTCGTGTTTGTTCCACGCCATAGTTTATGCTGTTTGTTTCATGCCACAGTTTCGTGTTTGTTCCATGCCATAGTTTATGCTGTTTTTTTCATGCCACAGTTTTGTGTTGGTTCCATGCCATAGTTTATGCTGTTTGTTTCATGCCACAGTTTTGTGTTGGTTCCATGCCATAGTTTATGCTGTTTGTTTCATGCCACAGTTTCGTGTATGTTCCACGCCATAGTTTATGCTGTTTGTTTCATGCCACAGTTTCGTGTTTGTTCCACGCCATAGTTTATGCTGTTTGTTTCATGCCACAGTTTCATGTTTGTTCCATGCTGTTTGTTTCATGCCACAGTTTCGTGTTTGTTCCACGCCATAGTTTATGCTGTTTGTTTCATGTCGCAGTCTCGTGTTTGTTCCATGCCGTAGTTTATGCTGTTTGTTTCATGCCACAGTTTTGTGTTGGTTCCATGCCATAGTTTATGCTGTTTGTTTCATGCCACAGTTTCATGTTTGTTCCACGCCATAGTTTATGCTGTTTGTTTCATGCCACAGTTTCGTGTTTGTTCCACGCCATAGTTTATGGTGTTTGTTTCATTCCACAGTTTAGTGTTTGTTCCACGCCATAGTTTATGCTGTTTGTTTCATGCCACAGCTTCGTGTTTGTTCCACGCCGTAGTTTACACTGTTTGTTTCATGCCACAGTTTCGGGTTTGTTCCACGCCATAGTTTACGCTGTTTGTTTCATGCCACAGCTTCGTGTTTGTTCTACGCCATAGTTTATGCTGTTTGTTTCATGCCACAGTTTCGTGTTTGTTCCACGCCATAGTTTATGCTGTTTGTTTCATGCCACAATTTCGTGTTTGTTCCACGCCATAGTTTATGCTGTTTGTTTACCTCATGCCCTGCCAAGGTTTCTTGAGAAGATTAAAATATGTTCCTACCTGCAAGTCCTGTCCGGAGTGATCCGTTTGCATCCCGGGGAAACAAACCTCGCAGCAAGCTGAGACATACCCCCCCCCCCTCCCCCACCCCCCTCGTGACAACTCCTAATTAGTCTGCTGACATATGCAGTAACATATTGTGTCATTTATCTACCTATTATTTTGTACACATTATTAAGGAAAAGCTGTAAAAAATTATTATTAATTTACTTGTTCATTTACTGTTAATATCTGCTTATGTTCTCTTTTAACATGTTCTATCTACACTTCTGTTAAAATGTAATAATCACTTATTCTTCTGTTGTTTGATACTTCACATTAGTTTTGGACGATACCACACATTTAGGTATTGATGCGATACCAAGTAGTCACAGGATCGTACATTGGTCATATTCAAAGTCCTCATGCGTCCAGGGACGTACAGTATTTCCTGAGTTTATAAACATAATATACATTTAAAAAAAACGAAAGATGATGTTATGATGCCAAAAAGATATCGATGTAATCATAGTAGTATCGACTAGTGCGGAAATACGACCACATCACACCAGTTCTCAAATCCCTTCACTGGCTTCCTGTTCCACTCAAAGTCTCCCTACTAACCCACCAGTGCCTCCATGGAAATGCCCCCCCTCTACCTCAAAGAACTACTCACCCCCAAATCCTCCACATCCTCCGCTCCCAGTCTTTGGAACGCTCTCCCTGACCACCTGAGGGCACCACAGACTGTGTATGCTTTTAAAAAAAGGCTTAAAACCCCTTTTCTTAAAAATAGCCTTTTTTTAGATATATGCGCGCTAGTTCTAGATTTTATTTGTATTTCTTTTTATTATCTTTTTATTTATTTTTTTAATACACTGTAGCACTTTGAGGTTGTTTGCTCAATGGAAAGTGCTTTTTTTTTTTTTACAAATAAAATCTATTATAATAACTATATACGTGCCTGTACTTGGTATCATTACAGTGGATGTCAGGTGTAGATCCACCCGTGGAGTTTGTTTACATTTTGACGCCGGTGAGCTACGGTGTGTAGTGAAGCATGTTTAGCTATTCCTCGTCCTGCAGTGATAATGATACTTGAAAGAAACTCACTTTATTTGTCGCCATTGTCGGCAAAAATTTGTGATTTAGAAGTAGCTAGCTGCTAGCTAGCTAGCCATGTCTTAAAGCACCTCTTCCTGAGGGTGTTTCAGTGTTATAACTTCACCTTTAATAAATGCGTCCATTCTCCCTTTTCTGTCTACACACTGTGTCTGCTTGTAAGTACTCTGTGTGTGTGCGCTGCCGAATATGCTCCTCTGCTCGTTAAACCAGCAATGTCACGACGTGACGACGATGGAGGGGTAGGGGAGTGTGGGACCGGTACTTTTTAGAGGCGGCATAGTACCGAATATGATTCATTAGTATCGCAGTATCGCTGAATTGTGGCCCCCATGTTGAATTGGCACCGCTGTTTTAGTGCGTATTTATTCTGTATTATTACTAAATGTATTATTGTCTGAATGTGTCATCCTGGTCCACCTGGTTTTACTTCACATTATGTGGGGCTTGAAATGAAGCATCAATAAAACCTGCAGTGTAAAACACATCAATGGAGGAGACTGATACCACCCAACTATACGTTTTCCTGTACAAATGTGTGTGTGTGTGTGTGAGTGTGTTTCTACCCTTCTTGAGACATTAACAAGGAAAAGTAGCTTCCATATGAGGAGGTGTGAACAAGTGATGACATAAATCATGGTCCCAATACAGGAAAAACCATTGCATCTAATAGAGAGCCAAATACTAGAGTCCGTGAACATTGCTCCAAAGTCAGGATTTTTTTGTTGATTTAAAGTGCATACAAAAGTAAACATTGACAGGTGCAAAGGCAGCAATATATGATAAAACAAGACGGCAGCTAAAGAAGGACTTCCCCATTCATCCCCGAAAAAAAATGCCAGGTCAACGGCTGATTTTACGACTTCCGGTGCTGACGTAAGACAACCCACATGTGACCATAGGATGAACAAATACACTACGCTACTAAGACTATAGTGGCCATTAACAGTTAGCTTCTACAGCTGGGTTGCCCAAAGTGCGGCACAGGGGCCATCTGTGGTCCCGGACTCCTTTGTCATCGGCCTTAAGCACGTTACAAATAACAAAAAATAGAGATCTCATTTGCACCCCCTGGTGGTGACATCTATCAAAATGAGGGTGGTCCCAAAAAGGAGGGACTTTGTTTCGGTTTTAAAAGTGCCCCCCCTCTGGTGAACATATGAAATACAAAGTGTGTGTGAAAATTTGAAGTGCTCCCCCTCTGGTCAACATATGAAATAACAAGTGTGTGTAAAAATTAGAAGTGCTCCCCCTCTGGTCAACATATGAAATAACAAGTGTGTGTAAAAATTTGAAGTGCTCCCCCTCTGGTCAACATATGAAATAACAAGTGTGTGTAAAAATTAGAAGTGCTCCCCCTCTGGTCAACATATGTAATAACAAGTGTGTGTAACAAATTGAAATGTGCCCCCTTTGACCAAAATTAATTTAAATACAATGAATATGTATATAGAGACATACTGTAATAACTTGAAGTAAATAATGAAGATTAAAAACCAATTACAAAAAATAAAAAATGAATTAACTAAAAGCAGTCTTTTTCTCACAATGTGTCGACTTTTTTCTTATAAAATTGGGAGCAATTTCTCATATTCTTTGTTTCTGTAATATTGCAAAATTTTCTCGTAAAATTATTACTTTATGTAAAAATTATTACTTTTAATGCAAAATGGTGACATAAAATTCTGACTTTTATCACAATATTGCCAATTTTTTTGTTGTTCCTGTAAAATTGTGAAATTTTTTGAGTAAAATTATGGCTTCTGTCATAATTTTGCCAAGTAAAATTCCGATTATTGTTATATTGCCCAAATTTTTAAAAATGTTCTTATACAATTGTGACTTTTGTCGAGTACAATTATGACTCTTTTCATAAAATTTCCAACATTTTAAGCTTTTCTTGTAAAATTGCGACTGTTAGAGTAAAACACCAACTTTTATCATAATATTGCACAAATATTCAGTTTTTCTTGTAAAATTTTGAAAAACAATAGAGATCTTCTTCGCACCCCTGGTGGTGACATCTATCAAAATGAGGGTAGTCCCAAAAAAGAGTTTTTTTTTTATTTGACTGTGTGTCGCTTTTAAAAGTGCTCCCCCTCTGGTCAACATATGAAATAACAAGTGTGTGTAAAAATTAGAAGTGCTCCCCCTCTGGTCAACATATGAAATAACAAGTGTGTGTAACAAATTGAATTGTGCCCCCTTTGACCAAAATTAATTTAAATAAAAGTAATATGTATATAGAGACATACTGTAATAACTTGAAGTAAATAATGAAGATTAAAAACCAATTACAAAAAATAAAAAATGAATTAACTAAAAGCAGTCTTTTCCTCACAATGTGTCGACTTTTTTCTTATAAAATTGGGAGCAATTTCTCATATTCTTTGTTTCTGTAATATTGCAATATTTTCTCCTAAAATTATTACTTTTAATGCAAAATGGTGACATAAAATTCTGACTTTTATCACAATATTGCCAATTTTTTTGTTGTTCCTGTAAAATTGTGAAATTTTTTGAGTAAAATTATGACTTTTGTCATAATTTTGCCAAGTAAAATTCCGATTATTGTTATATTGCTCAAATTTTTAAAATTTTCTTATACAACTGTGACTTTTGTCGAGTACAATTATGACTCTTTTCATAAAATTGGGAACATTTTAAGCTTTTCTTGTAAAATTGCGACTGTTAGAGTAAAACACCAACTTTTATCGTAATATTGCACAAATATTCAGTTTTTCTTGTAAAATTTTGACAAAAATAGAGATCTTCTTCGCACCCCTGGTGGTGACATCTATCAAAATGAGGGTGGTCCCAAAAAGGAGGGATTTTTCAAGTTGACTGTGTGTCGCTTTTAAAAGTGCTCCCCCTCTGGTCAACATATGTAATAACAAGTGTGTGTACCAAATTGAAATGCGTCCCCTTTGACCAAAATTAATTTAAATAAAATTAATATGTATATAGAGACATACTGTAATAACTTGAAGTAAATAATGAAGATTAAAAACCATTTACAATAAATAAAAAATGAATTAACTAAAAGCAGTCTTTTTCTCACAATGTGTCGACTTTTTTCTTATCAAATTGGGAGCCATTTGTCATATTCTTTGTTTCGTAATATTGCAATATTTTGTCCTAAAATTATTATTTTTAATGCAAAATGGTGACATAAAATTGTGACTTTTATCACAATATTGCTAATTTTTTTTTGTTGTTCCTGTAAAATTGTGAAATTTTTTGAGTAAAATTATGACTTTTGTCATAATTTTGCCAAGTAAAATTCAGATTATTGTTATATTGCCCAAATTTTTAAAATTTTCTTATACAATTATGACTCTTTTCATAAAATTTCCAACATTTTAAGCTTTTCTTGTAAAATTGCGACTGTTAGAGTAAAACACCAACTTTTATCATAATATTGCACAAATATTCAGTTTTTCGTGTAAAATTTTGACAAAAATAGAGATCTTCTTCGCACCCCTGGTGGTGACATCTATCAAAATGAGGGTAGTCCCAAAAAAGAGGGTTTTTTTAATTTGACTGTGTGTCGCTTTTAAAAGTGTTCCCCCTCTAGCCAACATATGAAATAACAAGTGTGTGTAACAAATTGAAATGCGTCCCCTTTGACCAAAATTAATTTAAATAAAATTAATATGTATATAGAGACATACTGTAATAACTTGAAGTAAATAATGAAGATTAAAAACCAATTTCAAAAAATAGAAAATAAATTCACTAAAAGCAGTCTTTTTCTCACAATGTGTCGACTTTTTTCTTATCAAATTGGGAACAATTTCTCATATTCTTTGTTTCTGTAATATTGTAATATTTTCTCGTACAATGATTACTTTATGTAAAATTATTACCTTTAATGCAAAATGGTGACATAAAATTCTGACTTTTATCACAATATTGCCAATTTTTTTTTGTTGTTCCTGTAAAATTGTGAATTTTTTTGAGTAAAATTATGACTTTTGTCATAATTTTGCCAAGTAAAATTCCGATTATTGTTATATTGCCCAAATTTTTAAAATTGTCTTATACAATTGTGACTTTTGTCGTGTACAATTATGACTCTTTTCATAAAATTGGGAACATTTTAAGCTTTTCTTGTAAAATTGCGACTGTTAGAGTAAAATTCCAACTTTTATCATAATATTGCACAAATGTTCAGTTTTTCTTGTAAAATGTTGACAAACAATAGAGATCTTCTTCGCACCCCTGCTGGTGACATATGTCAAAATGAGGGTGGTCCCAAAAAGGAGGGATTTTTCAAATTGACGGTGTGTCGCTTTTAAAAGTGCTCCCCCTCTGGTCAACATATGAAATAACAAGTGTGTGTAACAAATTGAAATGCGCCCCCTTTGACCAAAATGAATTGAAATAAAATTAATATGTATATAGAGACATACTGTAATAACTTGAAGTAAATAATGAAGATTAAAAACCATTTACAATAAATAAAAAATGAATTAACTAAAAGCAGTCTTTTTCTCACAATGTGTCGACTTTTTTCTTATCAAATTGGGAGCCATTTGTCATATTCTTTGTTTCGTAATATTGCAATATTTTCTCCTAAAATTATTATTTTTAATGCAAAATGGTGACATAAAATTCTGACTTTTATCACAATATTGCCAATTTTTTTTGTTGTTCCTGTAAAATTGTGAAATTTTTTGAGTAATATTATGACTTTTGTCATAATTTTGCCAAGTAAAATTCCGATTATTGTTATATTGCCCAAATTTTTAAAATTGTCTTATACAATTGTGACTTTTGTCGAGTACAATTATGACTCTTTTCATAAAATTGGGAACATTTTAAGCTTTTCTTGTAAAATGTTGACAAACAATAGAGATCTTCAATTTTTAAAATTGACTGTGTGTCGCTTTTAAAAGTGCTCCCCCTCTGGTCAACATATGAAATAACAAGTGTGTGTAAATATTTGAAGTTTGCGCCCCCTCTGGCCAAAATTAAAATTAAAAATCAAGTATGTATATAGACATACTCTAATAACTTAAAGTAAATAATGAAGATTAAAAACCAATAACAAACAAAACATTTTAAAAATAAATAAATTAACTAAAAGCAGTCTCTCACAATATGTCAACTTTTTTTCTTACAAAATTGGGAACAATTTCTCATATTCTTTCTGTTTCTGTAACATAGCAATATTTTCTCGTGAAATGATTACTTTTTTATGTAAAATGATTAATTTTTAATGCAAAATGGTGACATTTGTCATATAAAATCCTGACTTTTATCACAGTATTGCCATTTTTTGTTGTTCTTGTAAGACAGTGACATTTTTTAAGTAAAATGATGACTTTTGTCATAATTTTGCCAAAGTAAAATTTTGATTATTATTATAATGTTGCCAAAAAATGTTCAAGTGTTCTTATAAAATTGTGACTTTTGTAGAGTAAAATGACGACTCTTTTCATAAAATTGCCAACATTTTAAGCTTTTCTTGTAAAATTGCGACTGTTAGAGCAAAATTACAACTTTTATTATAATATTGCACAAATATTCAGTTTTTCGTGTAAAATTTTGACAAAAATAGAGATCTTCTTCGCACCCCTGGTGGTGACATCTATCAAAATGAGGGTAGTCCCAAAAAAGAGTTTTTTTTTTATTTGACTGTGTCGCTTTTAAAAGTGCTCCCCCTCTGGTCAACATATGAAATAACAAGTGTGTGTAACAAATTGAAATGTGCCCCCTTTGACCAAAATTAATTTAAATAAAAGTAATATGTATATAGAGACATACTGTAATAACTTGAAGTAAATAATGAAGATTAAAAACCAATTACAAAAAATAAAAAATGAATTCACTAAAAGCAGTCTTTTTCTCACAATGTGTCGACTTTTTTCTTATAAAATTGGGAACAATTTCTCATATTCTTTGTTTCTGTAATATTGCAATATTTTCTCCTAAAATTATTATTTTTAATGCAAAATGGTGACATAAAATTCTGACTTTTATCACAATATTGCCAATTTTTTTTTGTTGTTCCTGTAAAATTGTGAATTTTTTTGAGTAAAATTATGACTTTTGTCATAATTTTGCCAAGTAAAATTCCGATTATTGTTATATTGCCCAAATTTTTAAAATGTTCTTATACAATTGTGACTTTTGACGAGTACAATTATGACTCTTTTCATAAAATTGGGAACATTTTAAGCTTTTCTTGTAAAATTGCGACTGTTAGAGTAAAACACCAACTTTTATCGTAATATTGCACAAATATTCAGTTTTTCTTGTAAAATTTTGACAAAAATAGAGATCTTCTTCGCACCCCTGGTGGTGACATCTATCAAAATGAGTGTAGCCCCAAAAAAGAGGGTTTTTTTAAATTGACTGTGTGTCGCTTTTAAAAGTGCTCCCCCTCTGGTCAACATATGAAATAGCAAGTGTGTGTAAATATTTGAAGTTTGCACCCCCTTTGGCCAAAACAAAAATAAAAAATCAAGTATCTATATAGACATACTCTAATAACTTAAAGTAAATAATGAAGATTAAAAACCAATAACAAACAAAACATTTTAAAAATAAATAAATGAACTAAAAGAAGTCTCTCACAATATGTCAACTTTTTTTCTTACAAAATTTGGAACAATTTCTCATATTCTTTCTGTTTCTGTAACATTGCAATATTTTCTCGTGAAATGATTACTTTTTTATGTAAAATTATTACTTTTTAATGCAAAATGGTGACATTTGTCATATAAAATCCTGACTTTTATCACAGTATTGCCATTTTTTGTTGTTCTTGTAAGACAGTGACATTTTTTAAGTAAAATGATGACTTTTGTCATAATTTTGCCAAAGTAAAATTTGTATTATTATTATAATATTGCCAAAATTTTTTAAAGTGTTCGTATAAAATTGTGACTTTTGTCGAGTAAAATTACGACTCTTTTCATAAAATTGCCAACATTTTAAGCTTTTCTTGTAAAATTGCGACTGTTAGAGCAAAATTCCAACTTTTATCATAATATTGCAGAAATATTCCGTTTTTCTTGTAAAATTTTTACAAACAATAGAGATCTTATTAGCACCCCTGCTGGTGGCATCTATCAAAATGAGGGTGGTCCCAAAAAGGAGGAATTTTTCAAATTGACTGTGTGTCGCTTTTAAAAGTGCTCCCCCTCTGGTCAACATATGAAATAACAAGTGTGTGTAAAAAATTTGAAGTGATCCCCCTCTGGCCAACATATGAAATAACAAGTGTGTGTAAAAATGTTAAGTTTGCGCCCCCTTTGGACAAAATAAAAATATAAAATATGTATATAGACATACTCTAATAACTTGAAGTAAATAATGAAGATTAAAAACCAATAACAAAAAAAATTTAAATAAATAAATTAACTAAAAGCAGTCTCTCACAATGTGTCGACTTTTTTCTTTTAAAATTGGGAACAAGATAAAATTGGGAACAATTTCTCATATTCTTTCTGTTTCTGTAATATTGCAATATTTTGTCGTGAAATTATTACTTTTTTTTATGTAAAATTATTACTTTTTAATGCAAAATGGTGACATTTGTCATATAAAATCCTGACGTTCATCGCCAATTTTTTTGTTGTTCTTGTAAAATAGTGACATTTTTTGAGTACAATTCTGAATTTAAAAAAAAAATCCTGATCATTATTATAATATTGCCCAAATTTGAAAGTTTTCTTATAACATTTTGACTTTTGTCGAGTCTTTTCATAAAATTGCCAACTTTTGAAGCTTTTCTCGTAAAATTGCGACTGTTATTGAGTAAAATTACAACTTTTATCATAATATTGCACACGCTCAGTTTTTTTTTTTGTAAAATTTTGACTTGCGTTGAGTAAAATTAAGATTTTTATTTGAACACTGCCAAAATTCCAAGTTTTTCTTGTGAAATTGTGACCTTTTTCTTGTGAAATTCCAACTAATTTTTCACAAGAAGTTTTTTTATATTTGCATAGTATGTATACATTATTCATGTTGTAAATACACATGTTTATATATCTAGAAAGGGGCGGTAGGCATTTTTCGGAGGTCTCAAGAAGGTAAGAAATAGAAGAAAGTGTGTGTACTATAAATATTCATACCTTCCTTCCTTCCCTCTGCTTTGACCTGCAGGTTGCGGGAAGCTCACGGGCGTCAGTAATCCCATCACAGTGCGAGCGTCAGGGTCCAGGTTTGGCTCCTGGATGACAGATACCATGATCCCCAGCTCTGACAACAGGGTGAGTGCACTAATCCCTGTCAGTGAACAAATACAGAGGATGAGCCAGAACAAAAGGGGGAAAAAAACAGCTCCACACCGCCATGATAAATTGATCACATTGTGACTTTGAATGTAAAAAGTGATAACATGCTAAGCTACTAGTAGGGCTGCTATAATTCATGCCAATGTTATTCATGTGTATTGTCAATATTACTGGGATTGTACTACACTGCAACTGAACTGGGGACCTTTAAAAAACACATACAGTATTCTAGATTCAAGGTGAAACATTTTTTTCAAGGTGAAAAATGATTTTCAAAGTAAAAGTTTGAAAATCTTTTACTTTGATTACAATATTTTCAAGGTAAAAAATTATTGTCAAAGTAAAAGTTTGAAAATCTTTTACTTTGATTACAATATTTTCAAGGTAAAAAATTATTGTCAAAGTAAAAGTTTGAAAATCTTTTACATTGATTACAATTTTTTCAGGGTAAAAAATAATTTTCAAAGTAAAAGTTGATTTTCAAGGTAAAAAATTATTTTCAAGGTGAAAAATTGTTTTCAAAGTGACATTTTTTTTTCAAGGTAAAAAATTATTTTCAAAGTAAAAGTTGATTTTCAAGGTAAAAAATGATTTCCAAGGAAAAAAAAATTTTCAAGGTGAAAAATTATTTTCCAAAGTAAAAGTTGCTTTTCAAGGTAAAAAATTATTTTCAAGGTGAAACATTTTTTCAAGGTAAGAAATTATTTTCCAAAGTAAAAGTTGATTTTCAAGGTAAAAAAGATTTTCAAGGTAAAAAAGATTTTCAAGGTAGAAAAAAGATTTTTCAAGGTCAACAATTATTTTCCAAAGTAAAAGTTGATTTTCAAGGTAAAAAATTATTTTCAAAGTAAAAGTTATTTTCAAGGTAAAAAATTATTTCCAAGGTAAAAAAAAATTTCAAGGTGAAAAATTATTTTCCAAAGTAAAAGTTGCTTTTCAAGGTAAAAAATTATTTTCAAGGTGAAACATTTTTTCAAGGTAAGAAATTATTTTCCAAAGTAAAATTTGATTTTCAAGGTAAAAAAGATTTTCAAGGTAAAAAAGATTTTCAAGGTAAAAAAAGATTTTTCAAGGTCAAAAATTATTTTCCAAAGTAAAAGTTGATTTTCAAGGTAAAAAATTATTTTCAAAGTAAAAGTTATTTTCAAGGTAAAAAATGATTTCCAAGGTAAAAAATTTTTTTTCAAGGTAAAAAATTATTTTCAAAGTAAAAGTTGATTTTCAAGGTAAAAAATGATTTCCAGGGTAAATCAAATTTTTCAAGGTAAAAAATTATTTTCCAAAGTAAAAGTTGATTTTCAAGGTAAAAAAATTATTTTCAAGGTGAAAATTTTTTTCAAGGTAAACAATTATTTTCCAAAGTAAAAGTAGATTTTCAAGGCAAAAATTATTTTACCTTAGACAAGATTTCTTATACATCCAATAAGTTTCTGTAGAGGTTGCCCTCTAGTGGGTTCTGCGGATCACCACACACTGCCAGAGAGCCCGGGATTCAGGGTATAACACTGACCTGTCCTGACCTGAACCCGATCGAACATCTTTGGGATTAATTAGAAGGGAGACTGAGAGCCAGGCCTTCTCAGTGTGTGACCTCACCAATGTGCTTTTGGAAGAATGGTGGAAAATTCCTATAAACACACTCGGCAACCTTGTGGACAGCCTTCCCAGAAGAGTTGAAGCTGTAATAGCTGCAAAAGGTGTCATATTGAACCCTATGGGTTAGGAATGGGATGGCACTTCAAGTTCATATGTGAGTCAAGGCAGGTGGCCAAATACTTTTGGCAATATAGAGTAGTTGTGATGCCTTCAGTGACAATCTACAATGTAAATAGTCATGAAAATAAAGAAAATGCATTGAATGAGAAGGTTGGTCTGTACTGTATATATATATATATATATATATATATATATATATATATATATATATATATATATATATATATATATATATATATATATATATATATATATATATATATATGTATATATATATATATCTATATAATATATGGGTATTTATTTATTTATTTGTATTTATATTACTAAAATTAGGCATCTGAACTATACATTGGAAATAAACTTTACCCAATTACCCATTTTTAAATTCAACACCCACATTTGGGTGGATGTTGTGCAAATACAAGAAATACAAACTGTACGAGATCAATGCGAATTACTGGCAACATCTTCAACTTTATGCCAATGAATGTGAATATATTTGTTTAAAACACACATTGCAACAGAAAACCTTTATTTATTTATTTATCTTTTTACAAATTCCCTAAGTTTTGATGGGAGGACTAAAAGAAAACATGAATATATTTCTCTATTAGTAACAAAAATAAACATGTTTTTAGAAAATAAACGCAACGTTGCAATCATTCTCAATAATTTTTCATGAAATTAAAAATATTGCAAAATTACTCATCTTTCATTGGAAATAAATGTACCAGGAATTACCTTTTTTTTTGTGCATTTACCCCCCATTGGATGACTGGAGGGTAAATATAAGAAAGTCAGGCACCGCTCACCTCTGACAGGGTTGCAATGTTCCAGTCTAGAAACTCTGGATGGCATTTAATGGTAATGTCTGACCTTTACAAACATATATTACAACATCATCTCGGGAAATAAAAAACAGATATTTTTCACATCCAGTTAAGTTCTGATGTAAGGTTACAGAATAACACGTTCAACTACTGTACTACTCACAAATGAACATTTCTTTTTCCAAACAAATGTATCTAACAACTACAACATTACTCTGAATGTCTCAAATACAAAAAAAACCTTTGAAAAAAAATCCTCAATCTACAGGTGATCCTACAGGGACATGGGGGAACGATTTTTTAAAATAATTTAATTTTTTTTTTAGACATGTACTTTTTAGAAAGTTGTAAAAAAAATTCATAATAATTTTATAATTTTTTTAAATTATTTTTTAGATGCACGAGATAGTTTCTCGTGCGCACGAGATACATGTCTCAAAAATAAAAATTAAAATAAAAATTATAAATTTATTTTTTATAACTTTATGAAAAGTTTGTTGTGCACACGAGAAAGTTTCTCGTGCGCACGAGATGCATGTCTAAAAAATAAAAATAATTTTTTTTTTATTTATTTTTTATAACTTTATAAAAAGTTTCTCGTGCGCACGAGGTACATGTCTAAAAAATAAAAATAAAAATAAAAATTATAAATTTATTTTTTATAACTTCATAAAAAGTTTCTTGTTTTTTTATTTGTTTTTTATAACTTTATAAAAAGTTTCTCGTGCACACAAGAAAGTTTCTCGTGCGCAAGAGATAGTTTCTCGTGCACACGAAATACATGTCTAAAAAATAAATAAATAAATAATAATTTTTTAATTTATTTTTTATAACTTTATAAAAAGTTTCTTGTACACACAAGAAAGTTTCTCGTGCGGACGAGAAACATGTCTAAAAAATAAAAATAAAAATAATAAATTTTGTATTTATTTTTTATAACTTTATAAAAAGTTTCTCGTACACACGAGAAAGTTTGTCTAAAAAAAAAAAAAAAAATTTAAAAAAATTGTTTCCCCATGTCCCTGTAGGATCACCGATCACGAGAAACTTTTTTTTTTTTTAGACGCACGAGATAGTTTCTCGTGCTCACGAGATACATGTCTAAAAAATAAAAATAAAAATAAATTTTTTATTTATTTTTTATAACTTTATAAAAAGTTTCTCGTGCACATGAGAAAGTTTCTCGTGCTCATGAGATACATGTCTAAAAAATAAAAATAAAAATACTTTTTTTATTTATTTTTTATAACTTTATAAAAAGTTTCTCGTGCGCATGAGATACATGTCTAAAAAATAAAAATAAAAATAAAAATTATAAATTTCTTTTTTCTTTTTTATAACTTCATAAAAAGTTTCTTGTGCACACAAGAAAGTTTCTCGTGCGCACGAGAAACTTTTTTTTTTTAGACGCACGAGATACATGTCTAAAAAATAAATTAAAAAATTATAATTTTTTTATTTATTTTTTATAACTTTATAAAAAGTTTCTCGTGCACACGAGAAAGTTTCTCGTGCGCACGAGATACATGTCTAAAAAATAAAACTAAAAATAATACATTTTTTATTTATTTTTTATAACTTTATAAAAAGTTTCTCGTGCACACGAGAAAGTTTCTCGTGCGCACGAGATACATGTCTAAAAAATAAAAATAAAAATAACACATTTTTTATTTATTTTTTATAACTTTATAAAAAGTTTCTCGTGCGCACGAGATACATGTCTAAAAAATAAAAATAAAAATAAAAATTATAAATTTATTTTTTATAACTTCATAAAAAGTTTCTTGTTTTTTATTTGTTTTTTATAACTTTATAAAAAGTTTCTCGTGCACACAAGAAAGTTTCTCGTGCGCACGAGATAGTTTCTCGTGCACACGAAATACATGTCTAAAAAATAAATAAATAAATAATAATTTTTTAATTTATTTTTTATAACTTTATAAAAAGTTTCTTGTGCACACAAGAAAGTTTCTCGTGCGGACGAGAAACATGTCTAAAAAATAAAAATAAAAATAATAAATTTTGTATTTATTTTTTATAACTTTATAAAAAGTTTCTCGTACACACGAGAAAGTTTGTCTAAAAAAAAAAAAAAAATTAAAAAAAATTGTTTCCCCATGTCCCTGTAGGATCACCGATCACGAGAAACTTTTTTTTTTTTAGACGCACGAGATAGTTTCTCGTGCGCACGAGATACATCTCTAAAAAATAAAAATAAAAATAAATTTTTTATTTATTTTTTATAACTTTATAAAAAGTTTCTCGTGCACATGAGAAAGTTTCTCGTGCTCATGAGATACATGTCTAAAAAATAAAAATAAAAATAATTTTTTAATTTATTTTTTATAACTTTATAAAAAGTTTCTCGTGCGCATGAGATACATGTCTAAAAAATAAAAATAAAAATAAAAATTATAAATTTCTTTTTTCTTTTTTATAACTTCATAAAAAGTTTCTTGTGCACACAAGAAAGTTTCTCGTGCGCACGAGAAACTTTTTTTTTTTTTTAGACGCACGAGATACATGTCTAAAAAATAAATTAAAAAATTATAATTTTTTTATTTATTTTTTATAACTTTATAAAAAGTTTCTCGTGCACACGAGAAAGTTTCTCGTGCGCACGAGATACATGTCTAAAAAATAAAAATAAAAATAATACATTTTTTATTTATTTTTTATAACTTTATAAAAAGTTTCTCGTGCACACGAGAAAGTTTCTCGTGCGCACGAGATACATGTCTAAAAAATAAAAATAAAAATAATACATGTTTTATTTATTTTTTATAACTTTATAAAAAGTTTCTCGTGCGCACGAGATACATGTCTAAAAAATAAAAGTAAAAATAATACATTTTTTATTTATTTTTTATAACTTTATAAAAAGTTTCTCGTGCACACGAGAAAGTTTGTCTAAAAAAAAAAAAAAAGTAAAAAAAAATATTAAAAAAAATGATTCCCCATGTCCCTTCCGGATCAATTGTTCATTATCCCATTTTTGACTTTCCCCCCCCAATTTACTCAAATCAAAATCAGCTATGTCGCTGACATAAACAGAGTGAACTCTCTTGTCAGTCGTCCACTCATTTTGTAACAACACTCAGTAAACGTTCCAACTCCAAAATATTCAGCCTGTTCAAAATTTTGTGCTCTACTACAACAATTCTAAAAAAAATTCCCGGATTTCCGAGAATTACCAGTTTTCAGGGACATTTTCCCCATTCAAAATGAATTGTCAATTTTTTTAACTTCCACCATTTCCACATTTTCCAACCAATTCAAACCATTCCACCTTCAGCGTATCCTACTCATCCTGGAAATTCAAACTATCATTTTTCCTAGTTAAAAAAAGTTCAAGGAATTCCCAGAATTCCCGTTTTTTGAAACCCTTTTTTCACCCTTTTTTCTGTCGACTACTCCTTACTTACTGGAAATTCCCGGTTTTCCCGAAATTCCAGGAATTCTGTAATACCATTTCTCAATTAAAAATGTACTACTTCTACATTTCTCGACCGATTTGAAAAATTCCAACACCAAAAAATACCCGCTTTTCCCGAAATTCCCATTGAAATGAATAGGACATTTTTCAAAGTTCCACAATTCCCACATTTTTCATCCAATTCAAACCATTCCACCTTCAACATATTCCACTCATCCTGGAAATTCAAACTATCATTTTTCCAAGTTCAAAAAAGTTCAAGGAATTCCCAGAATTTCCGTTTTTTGAAACCCTTTTTTCACCCTTTTTTCTGTCGACTACTCCTTACTTACTGGAAATTCACGGTTTTCCCCAAATGCCAGGAATTCTGTAATACCATTTCTCAATTAAAAATGTACTACTTCTACATTTCTCAACCGATTTGAAAGATTCCAACACCAAAAAATACCAGTTTTTCCCCGAAATTCCCATTGAAATGAATAGGACATTTTTTAAAGTTCCACAATCCCCACATTTTTCATCCAATTCAAACCATTCCACCTTCAACATATTCCACTCATCCTGGAAATTCAAACTATCATTTTTCCAAGTTCAAAAAAGTTCAAGGAATTCCCAGAATTCCCGTTTTTTGAAACCCTTTTTTCTGTCGACTACTCCTTACTTACTGGAAATTCCCGGTTTTCCCGAAATTCCAGGAATTCTGTAATACCATTTCTCAATTAAAAATGTTACTACTTCTACATTTCTCGACCGATTTGAAAAATTCCAACACCAAAAAATACCCGTTTTCCCCGAAATTCCCATTGAAATGAATAGGACATTTTTCAAAGATCCACAATTCCCACATTTTTCATCCAATTCAAACCATTCCACCTTCAACATATTCCACTCATCCTGGAAATTCAAACTATCATTTTTCCTAGTTCAAAAAAGTTCAAGGAATTCCCAAAATTTCCGTTTTTTGAAACCCTTTTTTCACCCTTTTTTCTGTCGACTACTCCTTACTTACTGGAAATTCCCGGTTTTCCCGAAATTCCAGGAATTCTGTAATACCATTTCTCAATTAAAAATGTACTACTTCTACATTTCTTGACCGATTTGAAAAATTCCAACACCAAAAAATACCAGTTTTTCCCGAAATTCCCATTGAAATGAATAGGACATTTTTCAAAGTTCCACAATTCCCACATTTTTCATCCAATTCAAACCATTCCACCTTCAACATATTCTACTCATCCTGGAAATTCAAACTATCATTTTTCCTAGTTCAAAAAAGTTCAAGGAATTCCCAGAATTCCCGTTTTTTAAAACCCTTTTTTCACCCTTTTTTTTTGTCGACTACTCCTTACTTACTGGAAATTCCCGGTTTTCCAGAAATTCCAGGAATTCTGTAATACCATTTCTCAATTAAAAATGTACTACTTCTACATTTCTCGACCGATTTGAAAAATTCCAACACCAAAAAATACCCGTTTTTCCCGAAATTTCCATTGAAATGAATAGGAAATTTTTCAAAGTTCCACAATCCCCACATTTTTTATCCAATTCAAACCATTCCACCTTCAACATATTCCACTCATCCTGGAAATTCAAACTATCATTTTTTCAAGTTCAAAAAAGTTCAAGGAATTCCCAGAATTCCCGTTTTTTAAAACCCTTTTTTCACCCTTTTTTTTTGTCGACTACTCCTTACTTACTGGAAATTCCCGGTTTTCCCGAAATTCCAGGAATTCTGTAATACCATTTCTCAATTAAAAATGTACTACTTCTACATTTCTCGACCGATTTGAAAAATTCCAACACCAAAAAATACCCGCTTTTCCCGAAATTCCCATTGAAATGAATAGGACATTTTTCAAAGTTCCACAATTCCCACATTTTTCATCCAATTCAAACCATTCCACCTTCAGCATATTCCACTCATCCTGGAAATTCAAACTATCATTTTTCCAAGTTCAAAAAAGTTCAAGGAATTCCCAGAATTCCCATTTTTTGAAACCCCTTTTTCACCCTTTTTTTCTGTCGACTACTCCTTACTTACTGGAAATTCCCGGTTTTCCTGAAATTCCAGGAATTCTGTAATACCATTTCTCAATTAAAAATGTTTCTACTTCAACATTTCTCGACCGATTTGAAAAATTCCAACACCAACCATTTCAAATCATTCAGAACATTCGAGTCTTTTAACATTTTCCAAAAAATTCCCGCTTTTCCCGAAATTCCATAAGACCATTTCTCAATTAAAAATGTTACTACTTCAACATTCCTTGACCGATTTAAACAATTCCAACACCAACCATTTCAAATCATTCAGAACATTCAAGTCTTTTAACATTTTCCCAAAAATTCCAGCTTTTCCCGAAATTCCAGGAATTCCATTATACCATTTCTCAATTAAAAATGTTACTACGTCAACATTTCTCGACCGATTTGAAAAATTCCAACACCAACCATTTCAATTAATTCAACATTCAAGTCTTCTATCTTATACCAAAAAATTCCCACTTTTCCCGAAATTCCCACATTTCCATTAAATTCCCACATTTCCATGAAATTCCCATTGAAATGAATGGGACATTCTTCAAAGTTCCACAACTCCCACATTTTTCATCCGATTCAAACCGTCCCAACTCCAAAATATTCAGCCTGTTCAAAATTTTGTGCTCTACTACAACAATTCTAAAAAATTCCCAGATTTATGAGAATTACCAGTTTTCAGGGACATTTTCCCCATTCAAAATTAATTGTAAATTTTTTAAACTTCCACAATTTCCAAATTTTTCAAACAATTCAAACCATTCCACCTTCAGCGTATTCCACTCATCCTGGAAATTCAAACTATAATTTTTCCAAGTTCAAAAAAGTTAAAGGAATTCCCAGAATTCCCATTTTTTGAAACCCCTTTTTCACCCTTTTTTTCTGTCGACTACTCCTTACTTACTGGAAATTCCTGGTTTTCCCGAAATTCCAGGAGTTCCGTAATACCATTTCTCAATTAAAAATGTTACTATTTCAACATTTCTCGACCGATTTGAAAAATTCCAACACCAACCATTTCAAATAATTCAGAACATTCGAGTCTTTTAACATTTTCCAAAAAATTCCCGCTTTTCCCGAAATTCCATAATACCATTTCTCAATTAAAAATGTTACCACTTCAACATTCCTCGACCGATTTAAAAAAATTCCAAAACCAACCATTTCAACTCATTCAGAACATTCAAGTCGTTCAAAATTCTGTGCTCGTCTTCAACAATTCTATAAAAAATTCCCGGCTTTCCAAGAATTCCCAGTTTTCAGGGACATTTTCCCCATTCAAAATGAATCGTCCAATTTTTAAACTTCCACAATTCCCACATTTTTAAACCGATTCAAACCATTCCAACATCAACACATTCCATTCATCCAACTAACAATTTCCCCAAGTTCCAAACCAATTTCCGGTTTTCCTGGAAATTCTAACTCTTCAACAATCAAACCATTCCAACATTCATACTATTCCTACATTCATACTACATTCTGTCAGCATTTCACTTCAACTGCAACATTGGAGCATTCACACGTTGGTTTCCCACTGGAGAGAAATTTACCAGGAATTACCCCTGTTTGTTACCATCCCATTTGGATGGAAGGAGAGCAAATAAAGAAAATGCAAGCTTCATGAAACTGAAGGTTTAATTTAACCAGGCGACACCTTTTTCTGCTGACCTGCGCAATTTCATGTGGTGTTGCAGCCATTGATCTGTGCCGTGTGGGAGTGGGAGTGGGAGTGGGAGTGGGGACGTTGCCTCCACTTTGCAGCATGTGCACCCCCGCCCTCAACCCCACCCGTCCACGCTTACAGAAAATCGATCAATTTAGCAGCTCTATCTTTTTCCCTGAAGCGCTCTCAGCAGGATGGCCCACTGACACGGCCCCCTCCCCCCTTCAAGGCCCCCACTCATGACGCCCCCACAGAGACCCAGTTCATCTTCTAATTGATTTAATTAAACTGCACTCCACGTGGGTATTTATTTTGCGCTAAACACATCGTTGAGAGCGCTCGCATCCTTCCCAGGTGCGACGACAGGCACTTTGCTGGCGATAAGAGACCCGGTGGGAGGAGCTGAAGTGCAGCAGGTGAATTGTGGGTAACGGGAGATGATGGAGCATAAAACATCCTGTGCCTGCCAGATAAGTCCCGGGGGCTTTGCCGAGGGGGAAAGAGCTGAGCCGGCCTTTTTTTGTTATGTACTTTACTCAGTTCAGTTCAAGAATTCAGGAGGAAAATCGTACAAAAACTGGTCATGGATTGGACTGCAGTTCCTACAAAACACTGCTAGGTGGCAGTATTGCTTCAAACAGGAAGTAGTTTTACTTCATTTTACGTGTATTCGCTTTCGTTATACACGCCTCTCGTTTGACTTGTACGAAAGTGCACACAGCGAGGAAACGACGACTTCAAGTCACGGCACGACTTTCAAGTACAGCACGATTGCAAAAGCCACAATAAATGCAAACGCCACATCACGACAACTTTCGGCCGCAAAACGACTGCAAACGCCACAACGACATGAATCCACAACACAACAACATGAAGTCACGACAAATGCAAATGCCACGGTATATCTATCTATCTATGTATATATATACACATTTATACATATATGTATATATACACATATTTGTATACACACACACACATATATATACATATACATATATATATATACATATATATATATATATATATATATATATATATATATATATATATATATATATATATATATATATATACATACAGTATATATATATATATATATATATATATATATATATATATATATATATATATATATATATATATATATATATACATACAGTATATATTTATATATATATATATATATATATATATATATATATATATATATATATATATATATATATATATATACATACAGTATATATATATATATATATATATATATATATATATATATATATATATATATATATATATATATATATATATATATATATATATATTAGGGCTGCAACTAACGATTAATTTGATAATCGATTAATCTGTCGATTATTACTTCGATTAATCGATTAATAATCGAATAAAAGACACAAACTACATTTTTATCCTTTCCAGTATTTTATTGAAAAAAAACAGCATACTGGCACCATACTTATTTTGATTATTGTTTCTCAGCTGTTTGTACATGTTGCAGTTTATAAATAAAGGTTTATTTAAAGAAATAAAATATTTTTTTTTTAAAAAACAAACAAACAAACAAACAAACAAAAAAAAGCCTCTGCGCATGCGCATAGCATAGATCCAATGAATCGATGACTAAATTAATCGGCAACTATTTTTATAATCGATTAGTTGTTGCAGCCCTAATATATATATACAGTATATACATACATACATACATACATACATATATATATATATATATATATATATATATATATATATATATATATATATATATATATATATATATATATATATATATACATATATATATATATATATATATATATATA
>NC_084749.1:1794432-1811932 GCF_033978785.1 Entelurus aequoreus | reverse complement strand
ACAAAACCTCACAATAATGTCTGAATGCTAAAGACCGCCTTAAAAAACGGAATGGAATTAAAAAAATTTTTACTGAATGAGACACCCAGAATGTACATGAAAATAAAGAATGTGGGATTTACAATATTACCTATGAAGGCTAAAACACCGAATATTGACAACATATGAACATCACACCCCCTCTCCATTCCCCATATTTTACAATTAGGGATGTCCGATAATGGCTTTTTGCCGATATTGTCCAACTATTTAATTACCGATACCGATATCAACCGATACCGATATCAACCGATATATACAGTCGTGGAATTAACACATTATTATGCCTAATTTGGACAACCAGGTATGGTGAAGATAAGGTACTTTTTAAAAAAAATGAATCAAATAAAATAAGATAAATAAATTAAAAACATTTTCTTGAATAAAAAAGAAAGTAAAACAATATAAAAACAGTTGCATAGAAACTAGTAATTAATGAAAATTTGTCAAATTAACTGTTAAAGGTTAGTATTATTAGTGGACCAGCAGCACGCACAATCATGTGTGCTTATGGACTGTATCCCTTGCAGACTGTATTGATATATATTGATATATAATGTAGGAAGCAGAATATTGATAACAGAAAGAAACAACCCTTTTGTGTGAATGAGTGTGAATGGGGGAGGGAGGTTTTTTGGCTTGGTGCACTAATTGTAAGTGTATCTTGTGTTTTTTATGTGGATTTAATTAAAAAAACAAAACAAAACAAAACAAAACAAAAAAAACGATACTGATAATAAAAAAAACGATACCGATAATTTCCGATATTACATTTTAACGCATTTATCGGCCGATAATATCGGCAGACCGATATTATCGGACATCTCTATTTACAATCAAGCAAAATGCAACAAACACAGCGAAATATGAACGCGAAGGGTAAAACAAAACACACATACAATCTGATATATCACTAAAATGTGCCTTGGCTCAAAAAAGGTTGAAAAACACTGCTCTAGTGGACACTTATAGAACAGCAGTTTCATTCCAAAATCCCAGGTTCATCTTTATACTTAGCAAACTCACCCCGCGGGCCGGATAAAACCTGTTCACGGGCCTGATCCGGCCCTTGGGCCAGACGTTTGATACCCCTGATATAGTGTAAATAGGACTTGATCAGTACTGCACCAGTAACCTGGAACTCTCTTTCCTACGACAGGTGTGGTCCATGGACGGTTACTTCAAGGGCCGTCGAGTCCTGGAGTACCGCACCATGACCGACTTCATGAAGGGCCAGAACTTTGTCCAGCACCTCCTCCCGCACCCCTGGGCGGGCACGGGCCACGTGGTCTACAACGGCTCGCTGTACTACAACAAGTACCAGAGCAACATCGTCATCAAGTACCACTTCCGCTCCCGGAGCGTGCTGGTGCAGCGCAGCCTGAGCGGCGCCGGCTACAACAACACCTTCCCCTACTCCTGGGGCGGCTCCTCCGACATCGACCTGATGGTGGACGAGAACGGGATGTGGGCGGTCTACACCACCATCCCCAACGCGGGCAACATCGTCATCAGCCGCCTGGAGCCGCAGACTCTGGAGGTTCTGCAGACGTGGGACACCGGCTTCCCCAAGCGCAGCGCCGGCGAGTCCTTCATGATCTGCAGCACGCTCTACGTCACCAACTCCCACCTGGCGGGCGCCAAGATCTACTTTGCCTACTACACCAACACGTCCAGCTACGAGTACACGGACATACCCTTCCACAACCAGTACTCGCATATCTCCATGATGGACTACAACCCCAGGGAGAGGGTCCTCTACACCTGGAACAATGGACATCAGGTGCTCTACAACGTCACACTGTTCCAGGTTATCAAGACTTCTGGGGACTGAGAGCCCGGCTTAGACTAACAACGTTTGGGGGGGAGGGCCAAAGGGGTACAAGTCGAGGTAAGGGGGATCGTAGGTGTATTTTTTATTCCATCATAATAGAGTGCTCACAAAACACAGCAAGGTCGGTAACGGAACAAAATAAAGCATTTCTGTTTTCTTTTTGTGATGAGTCAGCATGGTCCATTTTAATTGTGATGAGAAACAAATAAAACCGTCTTTGACATTTATCACCTTGTACTGCTTCTTCCCTCTGAGAAAACTTTCCCTTTAAGGCAGGGGTCACCAACCTTTTTGAAACCAAGAGCTACTTCTTGGGTAGTGATTAATGCGAAGGGCTACCAGTTTGATACACACTTAAATAAATTGCCAGAAATAGCCAATTTGCTCAATTTACCTTTAACTCTATGTTATTATTAATAATTAATGATATTTACACTTAATTGAACGGTTTAAAAGAGGAGAAAACACGAAAAAAAATGACAATTAAATTTTGAAACATAGTTTATCTTCAATTTCGACTCTTTAAAATTCAAAATTCAACCGAAAAAAAGAAAAGAAAAACTAGCTAATTTGAATCTTTTTGAAAAAATTCAAAAAATAATTAGTAATTTTTCCTGATTAAAATTAATTTCAGAATTTGGATGACATGTTTTAAATAGGTTAAAATCCAATCTACACTTTGTTAGAATATATAACAAATTGGACCAAGCTATATTTCTAACAAAGACAAATCATTATTTCTTTTAGATTTTCCAGAACAAAAATTTTAAAACAAATTCAAAAGACAATGAAATAAGATTTAAATTGGATTCTACAGATTTTCTAGATTTGCCAGAATAATTTTTTGGAATTTTAATCATAATAAGTTTGAAGAAATATTTCACAAATATTCTTAGTCGAAAAAACAGAAGCTAAAATGAAGAATTAAATTAAAATGTATTTATTATTCTTTACAATAACATTTTTTTTTACTTAAATTGTCAGGAAAGAAGAGGAAGGAATTTAAAAGGTAAAAAGGTATATGTGTTTAAAAATCCTAAAATCATTTTTAAGGTTGTATTTTTTCTCTAAAATTGTCTTTCTGAAAGTTATAAGAAGCAAAGTAAAAAAAATTAATGAATTTATTTAAACAAGTAAAGACCGAGTCTTTAAAATATTTTCTTGGATTTTCAAATTCTATTTGAGTTTTGTCTCTCTTAGAATTAAAAATGTCGGGCAAAGCGAGACCAGCTTGCTAGTAAATAAATACAATTTAAAAAAATAGAGGCAGCTCACTGGTAAGTGCTGCTATTTGAGCTATTTTTAGAACAGGCCAGCGGGCTACTCATCTGGTCCTTACGGGCTACCTGGTGCCCGCGGGCACCGCGTTGGTGACCCCTGCCTTAAGGTAATCGACAACCTGTGGGATTATTATTTTTTTTGTCCTAGAGGAGACTGAGGGCACCAACAAAAAAGGAGCACTACAGCAAAGTGGAGACTACGGAGCTAAGGCACAGCAAACTAACGTTTTGTCATTTCTACCCAGATACCAGTGGTAATAATAAAATTAAAATTAAAACTAGAACTAGCACGCATATACCTAAAAAAAGTTTTGTTTTTTTTTAAAAAGGAGGGTTTGAAGCCTTTTTTAAAAGCATTCACAGTCTGTGGTGCCCTCAGGTGGTCAGGAATTTCCTGGTTTTCCCGAAAATCCAGGAATTCCGTAATACCATTTCTCAATCAAAAATGTTACTACTTCAACATTTCTCGACCAATTGGAAAAATTCCAACACCAACCATTTCAACTCATTCAGACCATTCAAGTCTTAACATTTTCCAAATCCTTTCTTTTCCCCGAATTTCCCACATTTCCATGAAATTCCCATTGGAATGAATGGGACATTTTTCAAAGCTCCACAATTCCCACATTTTTCATCCGATTCAAACCGTTCCATCTCCAAAATATTCAGCCCGTTCAAAATGTTGTGTTCTACTTCAACAATTCTAAAAAAAAATTCCCGGATTTCCGAGAATTACCAGTTTTCAGGGACATTTTCCCCATTCAAAATTAATTGTCCATTTTTTAAACTTCCACCATTTCCACATTTTTCATCCGATTCAAACCATTCCACCTTCAACACATTCCACTCATCCTGGAAATTCAAACTATCATTTTTCCAAGTTCAAAAAAGTTCAAGGAATTCCCGTTTTTTGAAACCCTTTTTTCACCCTTTTTTCTGTCAACGACTCCTTTCTCGGGAATTCCGTAATTCAATTTCTCAATTAAAAATGTTATTACTTTAGATTTAAAAAAATTCCAACACCAACCATTTCAAATCATTCAGAACATTCAAGTCTTTTAACATTTTCCAAAAAATTCCCGCTTTTCCCGAAATTCCATTATACCATTTCTCAATTAAAAATGTTACTACTTCAACATTTCTCGACCGATTTGAAAAATTCCAACACCAACCATTTCAACTCATTCAGACCATTCAAGTCTTAACATTTTCCAAATCCTTTCTTTTCCCGAATTTCCCACATTTCCATGAAATTCCAATTGGAATGAATTGGACATTTTTCAAAGCTCCACAATTCCCACATTTTTCATCCGATTCAAACCGTTCCAACTCCAAAATATTCAGCCTGCTCAAAATGTTGTGCTCTACTTCAACAATTCTAAAAAAAAATTCCGGGATTTCCGAGAATTACCAGTTTTCAGGGACATTTTCCCCATTCAAAATTAATTGTCCATTTTTTAAACTTCCACCATTTCCACATTTTTCATCCGATTCAAACCGTTCCGCCTTCAACACATTCCACTCATCCTGGAAATTCAAACTATCATTTTTCCAAGTTCAAAAAAGTTCAAGGAATTCCCGTTTTTTTCACCCTTTTTTCTGTCAACTACTCCTTTCTCGGGAATTCCGTAATACAATTTCTCAATTAAAAATATTACTTTAGATTTTAAAAAATTCCAACACCAACCATTTCAAATCATTCAGAACATTCAAGTCTTTTAACATTTTCCAAAAAATTCCCGCTTTTCCCGAAATTCCATTATACCATTTCTCAATTAAAAATGTTACTACTTCAACATTTCTCGACCGATTTGAAAAATTCCCCAACCATTTCAACTCATTCAGAACATTCAAGTCTTTTAACTTTTTCCCCAAAATTCCCGCTTTTCCCGAAATTCCCACATTTCCATGAAATCCCCCAGTTTAAAGAAAAGGTGCCTGGGGCGGTGTCAGGTCTGCTCCCTCTCTGCTTTGTAGATCTCGGGTCATGACAAGGTCTTCCTGTGGCTGTCCAATAGATCAAAGAAACCGACACCTCCACGGCGCATCCCATCGCAGGAAATAACCCGTTTTGTACACTGTTGATGTGATTCAATGCGCAGTAGTGCGTAAATGTGTTCCTGTATAGTATTTCTCCAGCAATGGTCATGTGGTGACATCAATGACAATAGGTTGTATTCACCTAACGTCACAAAAAATAATAATAAATAAATAAATAAAAAATGTTTACCCAGTAACAAGCGGTAGAAAAATGGATTGATGGATGGGCAAAGACGGACAGATAAAAAAAATTAAAAAATTAAAATATATATATATATTTTTTTTTTACCCAGTAACAAGCGGTAAAAAATTAATTGATGGATGGGCAAAAAAGGACAGATTAAAATAAATGATAATAATAAAAAAAATCATATTTTTTTTTTTAACTCAGGACTTTCCTCTTTGGTCCAGAAGACACGACGTCCACGGTTTCCAAAAACAATTTGAAATGTGGACTCGTCAGACCACTGAAAAACTTTTCCACTTTGCATCAGTCCATCTTAGATGAGCTCAGGCCCAGCGAAGTCGGCGGCGTTTCTGGGTGTTGTTGATAAATGGCTTTGGCTTTGCAAAGTAGAGTTTAAACTTGCACTTACAGATGTAGCGACCAACTGGAGTTACTGACAGTGGTTTTCTGAAGTGTTCCTGAGCCCGTGTGGTGATATCCTTTACACACCGATGTCGCTTTTTGGATGCACGGGCTTAGCTGCTTACGTGCAGTGATTTCTCCAGATTCTCTGAACCTTTTGATGATATTACGGAGCGTGGATGGTGAAATCCCTTAATTCCTTGCAATAGCTGGTTGAGAAATGTTGTTCTTAAACAATTTGCTCGGGCATTTGTTGACAAAGTGGTGACCCTCGCCCCGTCCTTGTTTGTGAACGACCGAGCATTTCACGGAAGCTGCTTTTTATACCCAATCATGGCGCCCACCTGTTCCCAATTAGCCTGTTCACCTGTAAGATGTTCCACACAAGTGTTTGACGAGCATTCCTCAACTTTCTCAGTCTTTTTTGCCACCTGTGCCAGCTTCTTTGAAACACGCCGCAGCCATCAAATTCCAAATGAGCTAATATTTGCAAATAATAACAACGTTTCTCAGTTCCAACATGAAATATCTTGTCTTTGCAGTCTATTCAATTGAATATAAGTTGAAAGGGATTTGCGAGTCATGGTGTGGAGGGAGGTGTGGCCGGCGCGCCTGCAGGAACGAAAGGTCACCGCCTCTGTCTACGGTGCTGAGGACGAGCACCATCGGATGGCATGTGCTGACGGCGAGACACAGCCGACGGGTGATTCGATTTCCCAGGTGGTACGTGTTAATCTAATCATCTGTTGTCTTTAACAGTGAGCGGCCGAGAGCAGGGGGGGGGGGGAGAGGATACGGACGTGACCGAAAAGTCACATTCTCCGGGAGAAAGACTTTGATAAAATCTATGTGCATTAAAAACTTTGTTAAAAACTGCACGCTTGGCTTCTCTGCCATATTTACAGTGAAACTGCTACGAGGAAACTTCCACACATTGTATTCTCTTTTTATTTACAATTTACACAACGTGACAACTTCACTGGTTTTGGGGTTTTTGTAGATTACGAAGGTTGAAAAAGTTACTTAAGGAAGAAAAGCTCAAAATACGCTGATAAAGCTCAGTCTGCCGTGCAGTAAAAGTTCTTCTATTTCTATAAACTCGTCAACTTCTGACCGCTGACATTTTTTTTTTATCCACGTAAAGAAATTGGATAAGACATCCTCGGAAGATAAAACTGTTGTTGGAGCAGATGCACCGCACAGTACGCCGCGTTCATCGCGTGTTATCTGTCGCCGCCTTGATTTTCCGCATCGCCTGCATCTCACAGCCGCCGCATTTATATTCACCTTCCATTATTAATAAAAAGGTGTGTGAAGGAGCGGGACTTCTCTTCAGAGAAATAAAAGCACGCCATTTTTTTTTTGTTCTTATTCTCGTGTAACCATGGCGATCCCATTCATAGTAGATGGCCTTTTCTATCAATAAAGCGCGTCCGTGTGATAAGTCCAAAGTGTGGCGGGCTGACATTTAAAGCGCCGCAAGGAATTGGAAAGCTCCAACAATAGAAAAGCTGATATGGAGATGATAGAAATATAATGAATGTGTGCTGTGTGCTACTTCGAAGTCGAGCCGGTTGTATTCTTGACTAATGAGAAGACTGGAGGTGCAGGTCGGAATGGAAATAACTTATTTGTCGCTATAAGCGACGGGCACCAAAACACAAAAAGCAAGCAGATACTGTAAGTAAGTAAACAGTCTTTGAAGGGCGCCTTAAAGGCCTACTGAAAGCCACTACTAGCGACCATGCAGTCTGATAGTTTATATATCAATGATGAAATCTTAACATTGCAACACATGCCAATACGGCCGGGTTAACTTATAAAGTGACATTTTAAACTTCCCAGGAAACTTCCGCTTGAAAACGTCGCGGTATGATGACGTATGCGCGTGACGTCACGAGGTCAAGGGAAGTGTTTGGACCCAAATCAAATAGCTCTGTTTTCTTCGACAAAATTCCACAGTATTCTGGACATCTGTGTTGGTGAATGTTTTGCAATTGGTTTAATGGACAATGGAGACTGCAAAGAAGAAAGTTGTAGGTGGGATCGGCGGACTACAGCAACACCAACACCAGGAGGTTGTGTTGTGTTTTGAGCAGGATAGCAGACGCACTACAGTGAGTAAGCCCGCCGCCGCATCTAAGTTAGCTTCTGTTTTTTTAGCTTCGAAAAGCTGAATATTATTAATCGTGTATTTACATGTTCATGGTTTAATAGTATTTTTGATCTTCTGTCTATCCATCCAGTCAGGGTTTTTTTTAAATTTAGTTTCTATCTGCATTTGAGACTGCTATGCTATCACGTTGGCTACGTAGCTAGGTTAGCTTCTATTTTTTTAGCTTCGAAAAGCTGAATATTATTAATCGTGTATTTACATGTTCATGGTTTAATAGTATTTTTGATCTTCTGTCTATCCATCCAGTCAGGTTTTTTTTAAATTTAGTTTCTATCTGCATTTGAGACTGCTATGCTATCACGTTGGCTACGTAGCTAGGTTAGCTTCTATTTTTTTAGCTTCGCCAAGCTGAATATTATTAATCGTGTATTTACATGTTCATGGTTTAATACTATTTTTGATGTTCTGTCTATCCATCCAGTCAGGTTTTTTTTTTATTTAGTTTCTATCTGCATTTGAGACTGATGCTATCACGTTGGCTACGTGGCTAGGTTAGCTTCTATTTTTTTAGCTTCGCAAAGCTGAACATTATTAATCGTGTATTTACATGTTCATGGTTTAGAAGTATTGTTGATCTTCTGTCTATCAATCCAGTCAGGGTTTTTTTAAATTTAGTTTCTATCTGCATTTGAGACTGCTATGCTATCACGTTGGCTACGTGGCTAGGTTAGCTTCTATTTTTTTAGCTTCGAAAAGCTGAATATTATTAATCGTGTATATACATGTTCATGGTTTAATAGTATTTTTGATCTTCTGTCTATCCATCCAGTCAGGGTTTTTTTAAATTTAGTTTCTATCTGCATTTGAGACTGATGCTATCACGTTGGCTACGTAGCTAGGTTAGCTTCTATTTTTTTAGCTTCGCCAAGCTGAATATTATTAATCGTGTATTTACATGTTCATGGTTTAATAGTATTTTTGATCTTCTGTCTATCCATCCAGTCAGGGTTTTTTTTAATTTAGTTTCTATCTGCATTTGATACTGCTATGCTATCACGTTGGCTACGTAGCTAGGTTAGCTTCTATTTTTTTAGCTTCGAAAAGCTGAATATTATTAATCATGTATTTACATGTTCATGGTTTAATAGTATTTTTGATCTTCTGTCTATCCATCCAGTCAGGGTTTTTTTTTAATTTAGTTTCTATCTGCATTTGAGACTGCTATGCTATCACGTTGGCTACGTAGCTAGGTCAGCTTATATTTTTTTAGCTTCGAAAAGCTGAATATTATTAATCGTGCATTTACATGTTCATGGTTTAATAGTATTTTTGATCTTCTGTCTATCCATCCAGTCATGTTTTTTTTAATTTAGTTTCTATCTGCATTTGAGACTGCTATGCTATCACGTTGGCTACGTAGCTAGGTTAGCTTCTATTTTTTTTTAGCTTCGAAAAGCTGAATATTATTAATCGTGTATTTACATGTTCAGTCACTGTGAATGTCCATTTCGCGTTCTCGACTCTCATTTTCAAGAGGATATAGTATCCGAGGTGGTTTAAAATACAAATCCGTGATCCACAATAGAAAAAGGAGAGTGTGGAATCCAATGAGCCAGCTTGTACCTAAGTTACGGTCAGAGCGAAAAAAGATACGTCCATCACTGCCTCTCAAGTCCTTCACTGTAACGTTCCTCATCTACGAATCTTTCATCCTCGCTCAAATTAATGGGGTAATCGTCACTTTCTCGGTCCGAATCTCTCTCGCTCCATTGTACACAACGGGGAATTGTGAGGAATACTAGCTCCTGTGACGTCACGCTACTTCCGGTACAGGCAAGGCTTTTTTTTTATCAGCGAGCAAAAGTTGCGAACTTTATCGTCGATTTTCTCTACTAAATCCTTTCAGCAAAAATATGGCAATATCGCGAAATGATCAAGTATGACACATAGAATGGATCTGCTATTCCCGTTTAAATAAAAACAATTCATTTCAGTAGGCCTTTAAAAACAACAAGAAATAGTCCTTGTTGCTACGCAGAATTCTTCGGGAATAGACAAAGAAAAAAATATTGAGAAAGATCACGGAGAGTCGCCTGGTACACAAACAAACAAGCAACAAACCCATTACTCCGAAAACTAGCCAGAGTCACAACTCGGGATGGGTACTGAAATCCGTATCTTTCTAGTGTGTGTGAAGTCCTTCGTCCTTCCGCCGATCGCTGGAACGCAGGTGAGCACGGGTGTTGATGAGCAGATGAGGGCTGGCTGGCGTAGGTGGAGAGCTAATGTTTTTAGCATAGCTCTGTGCGGTCCGGTTGCTAAGTTAGCTTCAATGGCGTCGTTCGCACAGCATTGTTAACCTTCGCCAGGCTGGAAAGCATTAACCGTGTAGTTACATGTCCACGGTTTAATAGTATTGTTGATTTTTTTACCATGGTTTACAGAAGAAATTAGAGCTCATAAATTATCATGTAGAAAACTGGAACGCAAATGGCGCGCGACTAAACTTGAGGTTTTCCATCAAGCATGGAGTGATAGTTTAATAACTTATAAACGCATGCTTACCTTAGCTAAAGCTAAATACTACTCAAATCTCATCCGCCTCAACAAAAACGATCCTAAATTTCTGTTTAGTACAGTAGCATCGCTAACCCAACAAGGGACTCCTCCCAGTAGCTCCACCCACTCGGCAGATGATTTTATGAATTTCTTTAATAAGAAAATTGAACTCATTAGAAAGGAGATTAAAGACAACGCATCCCAGCTACAACTGGGCTCTATTAACACAAATACGACTGTATATACGACGGACACTGCCCTCCAAAATAGTCTCTCTATTTTTGATGAAATAACATTAGAGGAATTATTACAGCGTGTAAGTGGGATAAAACAAACAACATGTTTACTTGACCCACTTCCTGGGAAACTTATCAAGGAACTGTTTGTATTATTAGGTCCATCAGTGTTAAATATTATAAACTTATCACTTTCCTCCGGCACTGTTCCCCTAGCATTCAAAAAAGCGGTTATTCATCCTCTACTCAAAAGACCTAACCTCGATCCTGACCTCATGGTAAACTACCGACCGGTCTCCCACCTTCCGTTTATTTCCAAAATTCTCGAAAAAACTGTTGCACAGCAGCTAAATGAACACTTAGTGACTAACAATCTCTGTGAACCTTTTCAATCCGGTGTCAGGGCAAATCACTCTACGGAGACAGCCCTCGCAAAAATGACTAATGATCTATTGCTAACGATGGATTCTGATGCGTCATCTATGTTGCTGCTTCTTGATCTTAGCGCCGCTTTCGATACCGTCGATCATAATATTTTATTAGAGCGTATCAAAACACGTATTGGTATGTCAGACTTAGCCTTGTCTTGGTTTAACTCTTATCTTACTGACAGGATGCAGTGCGTCTCCCATAACAATGTGACCTCGGACTATGTCAAGGTAACGTGCGGAGTTCCCCAGGGTTCGGTTCTTGGCCCTGCACTCTTTAGTATTTACATGCTGCCGCTGGGTGACATCATACGCAAGTACGGTGTTAGCTTTCACTGTTATGCTGATGACACTCAACTCTACATGCCCCTAAAGCTGACCAACACGCCGGACTGTAGTCAGCTGGAGGCGTGTCTTAATGAAATTAAACAATGGATGTCCGCTAACTTTTTGCAACTCAACGCTAAGAAAACGGAAATGCTGATTATCGGTCCTGCTAGACACCAACATCTATTTAATAATACCACCTTAACATTTGACAACCAAACAATTAAACAAGGAGACTCGGTAAAGAATCTGGGTATTATCTTCGACCCAACTCTCTCGTTTGAGTCACACATTAAGAGTGTTACTAAAACGGCCTTCTTTCATCTCCGTAATATCGCTAAAATTCGTTCCATCTTGTCCACTAGCGACGCTGAGATCATTATTCATGCGTTCGTTACGTCTCGTCTCGATTACTGTAACGTATTATTTTCGGGCCTCCCTATGTCTAGCATTAAAAGATTACAGTTGGTACAAAATGCGGCTGCAAGGCTTTTGACAAAAACAAGAAAGTTTGATCATATTACGCCTATACTGGCTCACTTGCACTGGCTTCCTGTGCACTTAAGATGCGACTTTAAGGTTTTACTACTTACGTATAAAATATTACACGGTTTAGCTCCAGCCTATCTCGCCGATTGTATTGTACCATATGTCCCGACAAGAAATCTGCGTTCAAAGAACTCCGGCTTATTAGTGATTCCCAGAGCCAAAAAAAAGTCTGCGGGCTATAGAGCGTTTTCTATTCAGGCTCCAGTACTCTGGAATGCCCTCCCGGTAACAGTTAGAGATGCTACCTCAGTAGAAGCATTCAAGTCCCATCTTAAAACTCATTTGTATAATCTAGCCTTTAAATAGACCCCCCCTTTTTTTAGACCAGTTGATCTGCCGTTTCTTTTCTTCTCTCCTCTTCTCCCCTGTCCCTTGCGAGGGGGAGTTGCATAGGTCCGGTGGCCATGGATGAAGTGCTGGCTGTCCAGAGCCGGGACCCCGGGTGGACCACTAGCCTGTGCATCGGTTGGGGACATCTCTGCGCTGCTGACCCATCTCCGCTCGGGATGGTTTCCTGTTGGCCCCGCTGTGGACCGGACTCCCGCTGATGTGTTGGATCCACTGTGGACTGGACTTTCACAATGTTATGTCAGACCCACTCGACATCCGTTGCTTTCGGTCTCCCCTAGAGGGGGGGGGGTTACCCACATATGCGGTCCTCTCCAAGGTTTCTCATAGTCATTCACCGACGTCCCACTGGGGTGAGTTTTTCCTTGCCCGTATGTGGGCTCTGTACCGAGGATGTCGTTGTGGCTTGTACAGCCCTTTGAGACACTTGTGATTTAGGGCTATATAAATAAACATTGATTGATTGATTGATTGATTTTCTATCTATACTTCCCGTCAGGGGTTTATTTTTTTTGTTTCTATATGCAGTTAAAGCACGATGCTATCACGTTAGCTCGTAGCTAAAGCATTTCGCCGATGTATTGTCGTGGAGATAAAAGGCACTGAATGTCCATTTCGCGTTCTCGACTCTCATTTTCAAGAGGATATAGTATCCGAGGTGGTTTAAAATACAAATCCGTGATCCACAATAGAAAAAGGAGAAAGTGTGGAATCCAATGAGCCAGCTTGTACCTAAGTTACGGTCAGAGCGAAAAAAAATATGTATTTCAGTGCATTCTAGTCCGTCACTCTAACGTTCCTCATCCACAAATCTTTCATCCTCGCTCAAATTAATGGGGTAATCGTCCGAATCGCTCTAGTGAACAACTGACAACGTCACGCTACTTCCGGTAGGGGCAAGTTTTTTTTTTATCAGAGACCAAAAGTTGCGAACTTTATCGACGTTCTATACTAAATCCTTTCAGCAAAAATAAGGCAATATCGCGAAATGATCAAGTACGACACATAGAATGGATCTGCTGTCCCCGTTTAAATAAAAAAAAATTCATTTCAGTAGGCCTTTAAGGACAAGTGGTAGAAAATGATTTTTTCATCTACTTGTTCATTTACTGTTAATATCTGCTTACTTCCTCTTTTAACATGTTCTATCTACACTTCTGTTAAAATGCAATAATCACTTATTCTTCTCTTCTTTGATACTTTACATTAGTTGTGGATGACACCACGAATTTGGGTATCAATCCGATACCAAGTAGTTACAGGATCATACATTGGTCATATTCAAAGTCCTCATGTGTCCAGGGACGTATTTACTGACTTTATAAACATAATATACATTTTTTTAAAACGATGTGATGCTAAAAAATATCGACGTAATCATAGTACTACCGACTAGATACGTGCCTGTACTTGGTATCATTACAGTGGATGTCAGGTGTAGATCCACCAATGGCGTTTGTTTACATTGTGACGCCGGTAACTTCACCTTTATTTTCACTTTTTAAGCCAAAATTCGTCCGTTCTTCCTTTCCTGTCTAAAAATGCGACGTTACTTCAAAGTTGAGTTTCATTCGAGATGAGATCACCTCCCCCCCAACCCCCCACCCCCCCACCCCCACCCCCACGCCTGCGACTCAATCCAACACATTGACAGACTTCCATTGATTGGAACGCACAAATCAATCAGCCACGGCTCCCTTGGTGTCCCTCAGGGCTCACTCCCTGGTACCCTCCATTAACCCTTCCAGGTCTGGAAGAGACTCCCCCGTCCATTTTACAAGAGCAGAACAGCTGAGATCACCGCGACAAATCCAAAATCAACACGCCGCCATCATCTCAGACTAATCTCCAACCTCAGCTTCTCCTTCTGTGTCAACGGCATCGCCCAAAACTGCCTTCTGGTGCTTTAACGGTCCACGTTTTATGGCCGTGTTTGAAGCTGCGGGAAGAGAGTGCAGATGGAGTAATGGGTCAGAGAACGAGGAGGTGATTTTACACTGATTAACTCCACTGAGAAGCTTACTCGTTAATTTGTCTCTAATTGTGTTTTTAGCTTTCGTCGATTCGGGGCCGGCCGCTATCTGACTGGTTAGTGTCTTGTGAAGGGCGCTGAAAGCGGCGTCACCTCGTCCAACATCGATTGTCTCCCTGATCTCTGTCATTAAAAAATGATGGCGGGCTTTTTGGCGAGGGGAGGAGGGGAGTCAAACAGGGAGACTGTTCTGCGACAAAAAGGACTGACAACAATCCGCCAAGGAGACCTTGATTGACAAACTGACAGGAAGCAGCAGCTGCTCGAAAGAAGTGACGGTGATCGAGTGCGACGCGTTGAACGCGTGAGCTTTGATCGGGCTGTGACGACCACGCTGCAAAAAGTCAGTGGTCAAAAACAAGAAAGAAAAAAAATACAAAAATGAGGGGTATTTTACTCGAACGAAGCAAAATGATCTGCCAATAGAACAAGAAAATTCGGCTTGCCAAGACTTTCCAAAACAAGTCAAATTAGCTAACCTCGATGAACCCAAAAATACCTTTAAAATAAGTATAATCTCACTAATAACAAGTGCACTTTTCTTGGTAGAATAAAAAGAGACCTTTTTGCTCAATATGTTGAAAAATATTCTTAAACCTCACATGTGAATAATGCTGTATAATAGACTGTATTCATATTATTCACATGTGAATAATGCTGTATAATAGACTGTATTTATGTTATTCACATGTGAATAATGCTGCATAATGGACTGTATTTATGTTATTCACATGTGAATAATGCTGTATAATAGACTGTTTTTATATTATTCACATGTGAATAATGCTGTATAATAGACTGTTTTTATATTATTCACACGTGAATAATGCTGTATAATAGACTGTATTTATATTATTCACATGTGAATAATGCTGTATAATAGACTGTTTTTATATTATTCACATGTGAATAATGCTGTATAATAGACTGTATTTATATTATTCACATGTGAATAATGCTGTATAATAGACTGTTTTTATATTATTCACACGTGAATAATGCTGTATAATAGACTGTTTTTATATTATTCACATGTGAATAATGCTGTATAATAGACTGTTTTTATATTATTCACACGTGAATAATGCTGTATAATAGACTGTATTTATATTATTCACATGTGAATAATGCTGTATAATAGACTGTTTTTATATTATTCACACGTGAATAATGCTGTATAATAGACTGTATTTATATTATTCACATGTGAATAATGCTGTGTAATAGACTGTATTTATGTTATTCACATGTGAATAATGCTGTATAATAGACTGTTTTTATGTTATTCACATGTGAATAATGTTGTATAATAGACTGTTTTTATGTTATTCACATGTGAATAAGGCTGTATAATAGACTGTATTTATGTTATTCACATGTGAATAATGTTGTATAATAGACTGTATTTATATTATTCACATGTGAATAATGCTGTATTATAGACTGTATAAGCGCTTTGAGTACCTTGAAGGTAGAAAAGCGCTATACAAGTATAACCCATTTATCATTATTTATTTATGAATAATTCTGTATAATAGACTGTATTTATGTTATTCACGTGTGAATAATGCTGTATAATAGACTGTATTTATGTTATTCACATGTGAATAATACTGTATAAAAGACTGTATTTATGTTATTCACATGTGAATAATGCTGTATAATGACTGTTTTTATGTTATTCACATGTGAATAATGCTGTATAATAGACTGTATTTATATTATTCACATGTGAATAATGCTGTATAATAGACTGTTTTTATGTTATTCACATGTGAATAATGCTGTATAATAGACTGTTTTTATGTTATTCACATGTGAATAATGCTGTATAATAGACTGTATTTATGTTATTCACATGTGAATAATGCTGTATAATAGACTGTATTTATATTATTCACATGTGAATAATGCTGTATAATGGACTGTATTTATATTATTCACATGTGAATAATGCTGTATAATAGACTGTATTTATGTTATTCACATGTGAATAATGCTGTATAATAGACTGTCTTTATGTTATTCACATGTGAATAATGCTGTATAATAGACTGTTTTTATGTTATTCACATGTGAATAATGCTGTATAATAGACTGTATTTATGTTATTCACATGTGAATAATGCTGTATAATAGACTGTTTTTATGTTATTCAAATGTGAATAATGCTGTATAATAGACTGTATTTATGTTATTCATATGTGAATAATGCTGTCTAATAGACTGTTTTTATGTTATTCACATGTGAATAATGCTGTATAATAGACTGTTTTTATGTTATTCAAATGTGAATAATGCTGTATAATAGACTGTATTTATGTTATACACATGTAAATAATGTTGTATAATAGACTGTATTTATGTTATTCACATGTGAATAATGCTGTATAATAGACTGTATTTATATTATTTACATGTGAATAATGCTGTATAATGACTGTATTTATGTTATACACATGTAAATAATGTTGTATAATAGACTGTATTTATGTTATTCAAATGTGAATAATGCTGTATAATTGACTGTATTTATGTTATTCACATGTGAATAATGCTGTATAATAGACTGTATTTATTTATGTTATTCACATGTGAATAATGCTGTATAATAGACTGTATTTATGTTATTCACATGTGAATAATGCTGTATAATAGACTGTATTTATATTATTCACATGTGAATAATGCTGTATAATAGACTGTATTTATATTATTCACATGTGAATAATGCTGTATAATAGACTGTATTTATATTATTCACATTTAAAAAATACCTAAGTGTTTATTGTCTATTGTGAGCGAACTGTGGTGCTGAATTACCCCCAGGGATCAATAAAGTACATTCTATTCTATTCTAAACTTGATATGACACGCAAAGCTTAAATGAAGTAAATGCTAGTGCCATTATCTTGACATAATGATATGCATTACATTTCTTGAAACCAGCAAACGTATACTAAAAACTAATTTATTGTTCTTAATGGTAAGGCAACAAGGCAACCGCTTGTTACTCTCGGGGTCTCCTAGCCGCTCAGGCAAATCATATTGTCTAAAAATACCAATTAGGTGTAATGACATAATCTCCCAAGGCACACCAGACTGTATCTCACGGCACACTAG
>NC_084749.1:1779432-1791932 GCF_033978785.1 Entelurus aequoreus | reverse complement strand
AGGATTCGATACGATACCGATACTTTTTCTTGCATTTTCATCGATACCGATACCGCTACCAATAATTTCTTATTGGCAATTTTTTGTCAGTCAAAAATATTATTACTATTGTTATTATTTAAGACAAATCACAAGACAAATACAGACCATTTATACCACATTTATTATGGTCAATATATAATAAAAGTAAAATTAAAATAAATAACATAAATATGAAAAATAAATTAAATATTATATATAATAATAACTATATATTATATATAATAATAATTAAATATTAGGGCTTTCCAATTAACAGTCAAATCCGAATTGCAAGAAGCTGCAGTTATTTTTTAAAGTTTGTGATATAATTAGCAATTAATGAAATATGAAATAGGCTAATGTTTTCGAAATGTAAGAAATCATGTCACAGATTAAAACCAAAATCACATTCGATCATATATTCAAGATTTTCTTGGAAAAAAATAAAACTGTAATGCAAAGATGAAGAATCTCCAAATTGTATCTCTTTCTTATCTTGTTTTAAATACTCAAGCAATTTTCAACTAACAGTGAATTCCCCTGTGTGGAAATTATTTGAATTTAGGATAATCATTTAAACATCCATCCATTTTCTACCGCTTATTCCCTTCGGGGTCGCGGGGGGGCGCTGGAGCCTATCTCAGCTACAATCGGGCGGAAGGCGGGGTACACCCTGGACAAGTCGCCACCTCATCGCAGGGCCAACACAGATAGACAGACAACATTCACACACTAGGGCCAATTTAGTGTTGCCAATCAACCTATCCCCAGGTGCATGTCTTTGGAGGTGGGAGGAAGCCGGAGTACCCGGAGGGAACCCACGCAGTCACGGGGAGAACATGCAAACTCCACACAAAAATATTCAGTAAACATTACTAAAAAACAAAAAAAACAATGCCTGTTTTAAGTCAACAAATGGACAACACTGGATATGCGTGGCTGCATCGCTGTCGGCTGGCTGTGTGTGTGTTGCACGTTGACCACGCTCATTGGCTGTCTCCTGTCACGTGACTGGGCCAGCTCTATACTCTGCCAGGTACAGGGCTGTCCCAGCACATAGGAAGTTAAAGGCCTACTGAAATGATTTTTTTTAATTTAAACAGGGATAGCAGATCTATTCTATGTGTCATACTTGATCATTTCGTGATATTGCCATATTTTTGCTGAAAGGATTTAGTATAGAACAACGACGATAAAGATTGCAACTTTTGGTATCTGATAAAAAAAAGGCTTGCCCCTACCGGAAGTAGCGTGACGTAGTCAGTTGAACATATACGCAAAGTTCCCTATTGTTTACAATGATGGCCGCATGAAGTGAGAGAGATTCGGACCGAGAAAGCGACAATTTCCCCATTAATTTGAGCGAGGATGAAAGATTTGTGGATGAGTAAAGTGCAAGTGAAGGACTAGTGGGGAGTTGAAGCTATTCAGATAGGGAAGATGCTGTGAGAGCCGGGGGTGACCTGATATTCAGCTGGGAATGACTACAACAGTAAATAAACACAAGACATATATATACTCTATTAGCCACAACACAACCAGGCTTATATTTAATATGCCACTAATTAATCCTGCATAAAAACACCTGCATGTTTGTTACGCTAGCTCCTAGCTCCTCTGCTAGCTCCTAGCTCCATAGAACACGCCAATACAATTCAAACACCTGATCAACACACACAATCACTCAGCCCAAAAGACCGTTCACCTAACCCAAGGTTCATAAAGCTTATATATTTTTAAAAAGTTACGTACATACGCAAAAAAAAGTTGCGCACATACGGTCAAGCGATCAAATGTTTAGAAGCCAAAGCTGCATACGCACAGAAGCACGTCTGCGTCTTTGTCATCCAAATCAAAGTAATCCTGGTAAGAGTCTGTGTTGTCCCAGTTCTCTACAGGCGTCTGCATGTCGAAGTCAAAAGTCCTCCTGGTTAGAGTCTCTGTTATCCGAGTTCTTCCATCTTGACTGCATCTTTCGGGAATGTAAACAAAGAAGCGCCGGCTGTGTACTGTTGTTGCTGACTACGTTCGAAAAATACGTCCATTTCGCACCGACAACTTTCTTCTTTGCTTGCTCAGCTTCCTTCTCCATAATGCAATGAACATGATTGCAACAGATTCACGAACACAGATGTCCAGAATACTGTGGAATTATGAAATGAAAACAGAGCTTTTTCGTATTGGCTTCAATGTGGAAGGCATACCCGTGTTCCCCGGGCTACGTCACGCGCATACGTCATCCTCAGAGGCGTTTCGAACCGGAAGTTTAGCGGCAAATTTAAAATGTCACTTTATAAGTTAACCCGGCCGTATTGGCATGTGTTATAATGTTAAGATTTCATCATTGATATATAAACTATCAGACTGCGTGGTTGGTAGTAGTGGCTTTCAGTAGGCCTTTAAGTAAGTCATCAAAAACATCTGAAAGTGATGCTTGCACCCCCCACACGCCGTTTTTTGGTTTATATCGATACTTTTTTCAGAAAAGTGATGCCAAATGAGTAGCGTGTGAGTATCGATATATCGATACCACAGGATCGATACGCACATCCCTAGTCGGAACCGTTCACAGACAATGCCTTCAGTGCACAGTGTGCCGCATTAATATGCAATTGGGAACAATAGTGGTAATCACAGTGCTTTGCTTGAACCCCCCACACTTATTAAATCAAGTTTACAAAAAAAAAAATAAGTGACAGGAGCTGCTGAGGTGTTGGAAGGCTTCTGGTTTTGTCGCATATTAATGAGCGTGACTCAATTATACATGCAGCACAGAAGGGGGATGACGGGCCGGACTGCATGTAGCCCCACCACCACCACCACCACCTAGTATGGCTGCCAGTGTCAGGTACAAACACTGATGACATCTATTAAACAAGACAAGAAGCAAAGAATCAAATTTTGCTCAATTGAGGAGAAACGATGTCGACCTGTAACCTCTTACAGTGTCACCCACGCTCTGGCGGAAGATTGCACGCCACCTCTTTTCATTTGGATAGTCCCTGTTTACACAACAACATCTGCTTCCGAAGGAATGGGGAGTATGTAAACCATGGGTGTCAAACTCTGGCCCGCGGGCCAAATTTGGCCCGCCGTGTAATTTTTACTTGGCCCTTGAGGCGATATCAAATTAACACTAGAGCTGGCCCGCCGCAGTAATCGGCGGTGCCGCGGTAACACCGCATTCATCGCTAATTCTCATAATTGACAACTCTCATACTTGAGAGACTCAAAATTTTTAGTGCCCCTCCCGAAAATCTTCATCCAGTCCAACGAGTGCTGGCCCAGTCACAGGGATATGTGCGGCTTCTGCAGGGGTGGGGGGGGGGGGTGGGGGGTGGGGGGGGGGTGTATTTTGTAGGGCCCCGGAAGAGTTAGTGCTGCAAGGGGTTCTGGGTATTTGTTCTGTTGTGTTTATGTTGTGTTACGGTGCGGATATTCTCCCGAAATGTGTTTGCTTGGCCGATAATATCGGCCTGCCGATATTATCGGCCGATAAATGCGTTAAAATGTAATATCGGAAATTATCGGTATCAGTTTTTTAATTATCTGTATCGTTTTTTTTTTGTTTTTTTTTAATTAAATCAACATAAAAAACACAAGATACACTTACAATTGGTGCACCAACCCAAAAAACCTCCCTCCCCCCATTTCTTTCTGTTATCAATATTGTGGTTCCTACATTATATATCAATACAGTCTGCAAGGGATACAGTCCGTAAGCACACATGATTGTGCGTGCTGCTGGTCCACTAATAGTACTAACCTTTAACAGTTAATTTTACTCATTTTCATTCATTACTAGTTTCTATGTAACTGTTGTTTTACTTTCTTTTTTATCCAAGAAAATGTTTTTAATTTAGTTATCTTATTATTATTTTTTTTTTTTAAAAGTACCTTATCTTCACCATACATGGTTGTCCAAATTAGGCATAATAATGTGTTAATTCCACGACTGCATATATCGGTTGATATCGGTATCGGTTGATATCAGTATCGGTAATTAAAGAGTTGGACAATATCGGAATATCGTATATCGGCAAAAAGCCATTATCGGACATCCCTATTTGTCATTCTTGTTTGGTGTGGATTCACAGTGTGGCGTATATTTCTAACAAGGTTAAAGTTGTTTATTCGGGCACCCTCAGTGTAACCTGTATCGCTCTTGATCAAGTATGCGTCACAAGTATGCATATATCCCTGTGACTGGGCCGGCACGTTGTTAGAATGGATGAAAAGCGGACGTTAATGGCAGTGCCTTTAAGGCACGCCCCCAAGACTGTGGTGTGGGTGGACCACGGGATATAATGACTGAACACCTTTTTTCCGATAATGAAGGTTGCCTCAGCTCAAAGCCTGAGCCCCGACATTAATGAACTAGCATCCAAGAAAAGATGGCAGTGTGTTGCAAACTGAGCAGTTTAAAGTCCTGAATGGTTGGTTTATTCATTGTTATTTTATTTTCAAATTTATTAGCCTGTGGAAAAAGTTCATGTTAATATTTACCTCAGAAGGCTGCAAATAGAAAATAGGCATTCAATTTTTATTTAAATTGTATTTCATATGCCATTGATATTGTTTTTATTATTATTATTTGAAACTCGATTTTGCATGTCACTATAAAGTTATATAAGCCTTGCTTGTTCAATATTCAATGCAAAACTTGTTTGGGTCCCTATTAGAAGGTTAATTTGTTCAACCTTGGCCCGCTGCTTTGTTCAGTTTAAAATTTTGGCCCACTCTGTATTTGAGTTTGACACCCCTGATGTAAACAGTCATTGTTTTCGGTCACATTAATACAAAAGAAAAAGATGCCTCGGGCTTGGGCTGGTCCTGGATTCAGCTTGAGCAGGTCTTCGATGACAATAGACAACCCCCTCCCGTCTCCTCCCATCGTACACAATGGAATTTTCCAAGCCTTTGCTTGGTGCAACAAAGACAGCCTCTCGTCTGTTCATTGGGAACTCAGAGAACGGAAAGTTTTTTGATAATTTACATACAATTTTTCTGACAGCCAGTGCATAGACGGAAAAACTGAAGTCGTACCGCTACACCTCCCTGATACCGAAGTACATGTCAAACTACTTCCTTAACGTAAATGACCGCCATAACCACAACACCAGGGGGAGCTCCACTAACCACGTTAAACCCAGATTCCGAACTAACAAAGGTCTTAACTCATTCTCTTTCTATGCCACATCAATGTGGAATGCGCTCCCAACAGGTATAAAAGAAAGGGCATCTCTATCCTCCTTTAAAACCGCAATAAAAGTTCACCTCCAGGCAGCTACAACCCTAAACTAACACCCTCCCCGGATTGCTAATAATCGAATGTAAACAATCAAATGCAGATACTTTTTCTTATACCTTCTGATCTCTCTCTCTCTCTCTCTCTCTCTCTCTCTCTCTCTCTCTCTCTCTCTCTCTATGTCCACTACTTGCTGTCCATATCCTACCCCCCCCCCCTCCACACCCCTGATTGTAAATAATGTAAATAATTCAATGTGATTATCTTGTGTGATGACTGTATTATGATGATAGTATATATGATAGTATATATCTGTATCTGAATCAATTTAAGTGGACCCCGACTTAAACAAGTTGAAAAACTTATTCGGGTGTTACCATTTAGTGGTCAATTGTACTGAATATGTATTTCACTGTGCAACCAACTAATAAAAGTCTCAATCAAAAAAACCTGAGAAACAGCTGGGGTTTAAGGGGGAGAGCAGGCTCCCTGGACCTCTTTCAGAGATGTGTGAAAATGGGAAAAGATGAAGAAAAAAACAAAAAAAAACTGTTTTAATATATTTTCTGTAGGAGGACTGTGGAGAATGCATATATGTTTAAGAGTTATTTCTATATTCATATTTGGATCAGCTAGTACTTTTCCATTGTATACTCTGTATACCAGTTTCTCTTTGTCTACAGAGGTCTGTTTAGTGTTTTAGACATTGGAATGTGAAGAAGATGCATCCCCCTCCTTGCCTTATCAGTGTTGGGGAAGGGAGAGGCATTCCTTTCTGCTTTCCTTTTCAAGGAGTTGTTTTTTTCCCCGTTTGAATGTTAGAACAATTTGAGAAGCCGGTATGAATGTATTGGTCTGGGCTGTTCTCCTGAAGCTTCAGTAAAACTTGATAATATTCCTATTCTGTCTTGATGGTCCTTCTTGCTCAGCATATATGTCATCGAAAGAACTTGGGATTGACCAGTGACTTAAATTCCCCGGGAGGAAAAGCTGGTCAGACGCAACAGGACCAACATGACACAAACCTTCCTAATTGTTAGAAATCCCACTGTTTGTGTTAAACATGTTTCATTAATGAGAGTATTTGGCGAGCGCCGTTTTGTCCTACTAATTTCGGCGATCCTTGAACTCATCGTAGTTTGTTTACATGTACAACTTTCTCCCACGCTGCCACAGAAAGACGTGTTTTATGCCACTCCTTTTTTGTCTCATTTTGTCCACCAAACGTTTTATGCTGTGCGTGAATGCACAAAGGTGAGCTTTGTTGATGTTATTGACTTGTTGGAGTGCTTCTCAGGCATATTCGGTCAATCCATGACTGCAAGTTAATCCATGCTAACATGCTATTTAGGCTAGCTGCATGTACATATTGCATCATTATGCCTCGTTTGTAGGTATATTTAATTTTATCTGTATGTAATATTGGCTGCATTTCTCATAGTTGTTTGTGTGCCATGTTGTTCCAGACCACAGCAAACGTTACCAAAGCTTGCCAAAGATTGTAATAAATCCATTAGATGAAGACAGCCTAAAGTTTCCTTTAACTTGGACACACACATCTATACCTTTGGCCATTCTAAAATAGTCACTTCCAGAAGTTATCTCATTCTGTGAGAAGCCTCTATTTTACTAATGTTTTCCAATGTTGTAAAAATGTGTAGAATAAATATTAAAATACAAAAATTCTGTCAACGAAGATTTGCGTCAGCCTTTGATAGTAGGCTATTATAGCTAATATAGACACTTACATCATGTGTTGCCTTCATTATAACACTTATATAAGACTTTTAAAGTCATTTTGATAGTAGGCTATTATAGCTAATATAGACACTTACATCATGTGTTGCCTTCATTATAATACTTATATAAGACTTTTAAAGTCATTTTGATAGTAGGCTAATATAGCTAATATAGACACTTACATCATGTGTTGCCTTCATTATAACACTTTTATAAGACTTTTAAAGTCATTTTGATAGTAGGCTAATATAGCTAATATAGACACTTACATCATGTGTTGCCTTCATTATAACACTTACTGTATATAAGTCATTTTGATAGTAGGCTAATATAGACACTTACATCATGTGTTGTCTTCAGTATAACACTTATATAAGTCAGTTTGATAGTAGGCTAATATAGCTAATATAGCCACTTACATCATGTGTTGCCTTCATTATAACACTTATATAAGACTTTTAAAGTCATTTTGATAGTAGGCTAATATAGCTAATATAAACACTTACATTATTTGTTGTCTTCATTATAACACTTATATAAGACTTTTAAGGTCATTTTGATTGTAGGCTATTATAACTAATATAGACACTTACATGCGAACACACATACAAGTTGGCATAGGCTGCAAGATATGCAACTGAGACAGTTATAAATGTGGATGAGGAGAGCAGGTAAAGGTCAAGACCAGATGTAACTTCCTCCAAGCGACATGTTCTCCAAGAGCTGGCAGTGATCAGGCGTGAAGGTTTAATATCTTTCGAGGTTTAACATTTTTACAGTTGCAAGACACCTAAGAATGTTGCAATGATGAATTAAAACATTACCTGTAAAGTCAACCTGTTCAACCTTACAGCACTCGGCGCAATTGGGTTGTGCTATATATAGTAAATGCTGAGCCAGGCTTGTATGAACAAATGGAATATATATATATATGTGTATATATATATATATATATATATATATATATATATATATATATATATATATATATATATATATATATATATATATATATATATATATATATATATATATATATATATATATATATATATATGTATGTATGTATGTATGTATGTATATATATATATATATATATATATATATATATATATATATATATATATATATATATATATATATATATATATATACATACATACATATATATATATATATATATATATACACATATATATATATATATATATATATATATATATATATATATATATATATATATGTATATATGTATATATATATATATATATATGTATATATGTATATATATATATATATATATATATATATATATATATATATATATATATATATATATATATATATATATATATATATATATATATATATAATAATGCTGTATAATAGACTGCATTTATATTATTCACATGTGAATAATGCTGTATAATAGACTGTATTTATATTATTCACATGTAAAAAATACCTAAGTGTTTATTGTCTATTGTGAGCCAACTGTGGTGCTGAATTTCCCCCAGTTATCAATAAAGTACTTTCTATTCTATTCTATTCTAAACTTGATATCACACGCAAAGCTGATCTACTAAATTTGTGCACAGAGGAATTTGGGGGAATTTTGCCTTTTGTTCACAATCATTATGAAAGACATGAAGATGGATGTTTATTTTTGCATTCTAAATATTACAATAAATGTGATCAAAAGTTAGCTTACAATGGAACCTAAGGCAGCTGCACAATTCCACCTATAAAGCCCTTAAAGAAACATCCAAACACCTCCATTAGGGTTTAAAAAGGTGATGTAAGTATATATGTCATGTAGAAACGGGCGTAAAGTTATAATAACATGTATTATTTACGTGTTTTAAACTTGTTAAGCTTACGCGGTGCATCACATTTGCTTTTTTTTCTTCCCTTCATCACTGATTATTACTCACTGCAGACTTTATGAGAGCCAACAAACATAATAACTAGGGATGTCCGATAATATCGGCCTGCCGATATTATCGGCCGATAAATGCATTAAAATGTAATATCGTAAATTATCGGTATCGTTTTTTTTATTATCTGTATCGTTTTTTTGTTGTTGTTTTTTTTTAATTAAATCAACATAAAAAACACAAAATACACTTACAATTAGTGCACCAACCCAAAAAAACCTCCCTCCCCCAATTTCTTTCTGTTATTAATATTCTGGTTCCTACATTATATATCAATATATATCAATACAGTCTGCAAGGGATACAGTCCGTAAGCACACATGATTGTGCGTGCTGCTGCTCCACTAATAGTACTAACCTTTAACAGTTAATTTTACTCATTTTCATTAATTACTAGTTTCTATGTAACTGTTTTTATATTGTTTTACTTTATTTTTTATTCAAGAAAATGTTTTTAATTTAGTTATCTTATTTTATTATTATTTTTAAAAAGTACCTTATCTTCACCATACCTGGTTGTCCAGATTAGGCATAATAATGTGTTAATTCCACGACTGCATATATCGGTTGATATCGGTATCGGTTGATATCGGTATCGGTAATTAAAGAGTTGGACAATATCGGGATATAGGATATCGGCAAAAAGCCATTATCGGACATCCCTAATAATAACATCATAAAATATCACTTACTGTACAAGGTCTGCTGTCATTAGGATGCCAACTGCTAGGATGTTCATATATTGAAAACTGTCCCTTAATCCCCACGAAGAAAAGGGATGGAGGTTGGAGGGACCAAGCGTCTTTTCGTGTCGTCCTCACCAGTTTTGGGTCAACTTTGGTGAAAAAAAGAGATAATAGAAAATATAATCCGTTTTTTTTTTTTTAAGTTTACAGTTCAGCAAGTTTTACGAAGCATTATTGTAAGCATACAGTCCCAAAAAAACACCAATTGCTAGCTGACAGCGAGTACCAACTTGTCGGAATACCTACTCAGACGTCTTCTGACCAGGTGAGATGCGTGATTTACGATCGAGAATCATTTAGAAATGTAGAATCTAGAAAACTTACAGGGAGCAGGGAAGCAAGGAAGCAGCAGACCACTCGATGATGGGATACAAGGAAGTGATCAGGGCGCAGCTATAAATAGTTTGTCTGCGTTAGCGCTTATAATAACAATATCAACAATATTTGGTTAATATTCAAATCACAAAATGTAAATGGAGTACTGTTGCTTTTTGAATGCTTATTTACCGGATTGTATAGGCGGAATATAGGACCTCCCATAGGCTCCGCTGTAAGCTGACTTTTATTTCCAAGTTAGAATGCATTAAACAAAAAAATTCCCCCCAAAAAGTGCAGTTCCCTTTATAGGAGCACAATTAATTTAGTGTGTCCGCCTTCATTATTATGCAGAATAAATGCTGGTCATCAGAACACACACAACACTGTCAGGACAGAGTCCGGGTCAGGATGAACTTTATTATCCCGTTAAGGAAATTGGTCTTGGGCATCGTGTTACATTATTGCTTCATAAAGCATATATGATCGTCACATTAAAACAGCGACATTAACTACAAAGCAGGGCTAGAAACAGGAAATGCAGTACATTAAAATGACAATGCAGAAACATTGCAACACTTACAGAGTGCCAGGAGAAGAGCAATATAAGATATATAGACAAATATAGGGTTAGGGTTAGGGTTAGGGTTACCCTAACCCTAAGACTAATATAAGATATATAGACAAATGTAATCATTCAGCACGTGCAATGTGATTTATCAAGGCTGATCACTGTTCTGCGGGTGCCAGTTTGCGTCTTTATTACTTTATTTGTCACCATGAAGGCGAGGATTAGTGACTTAGAAACAAGTACATTATCACTGGAGGACGAGGAATAGCTAAACATGCTCCACTACACACCGTAGCTCACCGGCGTCAAAATGTAAACAAACGCCATGTGTGGATCTACACCTGACATCCACTGTAATGATACCAAGTACGGGAGCGTATCTCGCCGATACTACTATGATTGCACCGATATTTTTTAGCATCACAAAATCTTCTTTCGGTTTTTTAAAGTTTATATTATGTTTATAAAGTCAGTAAATACGTCCCTGGACACATGAGGACTTTGAATATGACCAATGTATGATCCTGTAACTATTTGGTATCGGGTCGATACCTAAATGTGTGGTATCATCCAAAACTAATGTAAAGTATCAAAGAAGAGATGAATAAGTGATTATTACATTTTAACAGAAGTGTAAATAGAACATGTTGAAAGAGAAAGTAAGCATATATTAACAGTAAATGAACAAGTAGATTAAAAATTATTTTTTACAGTTTGTCCTTAATAATGTGTACAAAATAATAGGTGTATAAATGACACAATATGTTACTGCATATGTCAGCAGACTAATTAGGAGTCTTTGTTTGTTTACTTACTACTAAAAGACAAGTTGTCTAGTATGTTCACTATTTTATTTAAGGACTAAATTGCAATAATAAACATATGTTTCATGTAGGGATGTCCGATAATGGCTTTTTGCCGATATCCGATATGCCGATATTGTCCAACTCTTTAATTGCCGATACCGATATCAACCGATATATACAGTCGTGGAATTAACACATTATTATGCCTAATTTGGACAACCAGGTATGGTGAACATAAGGTACTTTTTTTTTTTAATTAATCAAATAAAATAAGATAAATAAATTAAAAACATTTTCTTGAATAAAAAAGAAAGTAAAACAATATAAAAACAGTTACATAGAAACTAGTAATTAATGAAAATTTGTAAATTTAACTATTAAAGGTTAGTATTATTAGTGGAGCAGCAGCACGCACAATCATGCGTGCTTACGGACTGTATCCCTTGCAGACTGTATTGATATATATTGATATATAATGTAGGAACCAGAATATTAATAACAGAAACAAACAACCCTTTTGTGTGAATGAATGCACTAATTGTAAGTGTATCTTGTGTTTTTTATGTGGATTTAATAAAAAAACAAACAAAAAAAAACAAACGATACTGATAATAAAAAAACCGATACCGATAATTTCCGATAATAGATTTTAACGCATTTATCGGCCGATAATATCTGTCTGCCGATATAATCGGCCGATAAATGCGTTACATCTCTAGTTTCATGTACCCTAAGATTTTTTTGTTATAATAAACACAATAATGCCATTTTTTGTGGTTCCCTTTATTTAGAAAAGTATGAAAATACATTTTGGTACCGGTACCAAAATATTGGTACCGGGACAACACTAGTGTAAACATATTTGGACTGTCATAGATAAAACAAATATTAGACATGCCGCCGGTTCAGCAATATCATTCTATAATGATAAGGCTGCTTGGTGATTAGAGGGACTTGATTACAACTAATAAATTGATGTGTTTTGATGTCTGCTGGTGTTTTTTTTTGTTTTTTTTAAATACTGTTCGTTTTTTTTCCATTTTTTAAAATAATATACAGTATCTCCTGAATGTAAAGACGTCATTCAGTAAGCATTTTCTTGTGTTTGGATCATTC
>NC_084749.1:396308-471744 GCF_033978785.1 Entelurus aequoreus | reverse complement strand
TCTATAGGTACTGTCTTAGGTTTAGATAATATTTATGAAAAATACTATGGTACAAGTTTTATAACTAAAATTGGTAAATTAAGAGGAGTTTATAAAGTTATTAATGACGAAATGGAAAAATAAGTAAGTTATGAAAAAAGGATACGTTTTGAAAATGGTAGTTAAAGATGATAAAAATTTAAGAACTACGGGATCTCCTAAGGTGAGTGATCACTATGGAGACGGAGCCCCCATATTAAATAATGAATTAATTATTGAAGGGGGGCAGTCAAATATGGAGAAAAGAATGCGTACTATCAATGAGGATGGTATGTATAATCTTGACTTAATGAGGGTTGGTGAATTTAAAACCAACCAGAGTGTATATAAAATTTTACTAGATGAAGATATATTATTATATAATTATTTAAAATATAAATGTTTTTTTTTAACTTTTGATTTAGATTATAATATATTAAAGGAATTAACTAAAAATCAAATAAAAAATTTGATAGAAAGTTTAAGAACTGAAAGGTATAAGCCTAAACCAATTAGTCTAGCATATATATTAAAAAATAATGTACGTAATTATAAAAAATTTCAATTTTTAAATGTAAATGATCAATTAGTTCAATATGTAATTAAATATATATTAGAAAATATTTATGAACCTAAATTTAGTAAGTATTCTCATGGTTACAGGCCTAATAAAGGTGTTCATACAGCCATAGACTCTATTCAAAAAAAATGAAAAAATGTTAGATGGGCAATTGTAGTTAATATAGAGTCTTTTCTTTCAAAAATAGATCATCATATTTTAATCGAATTAATAAAAAAAGAAATAAAAGATCAACAGTTTATTGATTTGTTATGAAAAATATTAAGGACAGGTACATTGGATGATAAAGGTTTCTATAAACCAACAGAAAAGGGAGTATTACATTGTGTTATAATATCTTCATTATTAGGTAATATATATTTAAATGCTTTTGATAATTGATTGTTAGATTATATACCTTGTATATATAATAAACATACATTTAATAGTGATCATAGTTATATAAAAAATAAAGAATCTAGATACAAAGAATTGAATAATTTTAGACCGATAATAAAAACGAAAAAAAATATATATTATGTAAGGTATGCTAATGATTTTATATTAGGTATCAATGGGCCTAAAAGTTTGTCTATAAATTTAAAAGATCAAGTAAATTTATTTTTGAAAGGTAATTTGAAGTTAAATTTTTTAGAAGAAAAAAAAAAAATCATAGAAGTTACGAAAGAAAATATTGATTTTTTAGGATTTCATCTAAAATCTATAGGCTTTATAAATAAAAATAATTATAATTCAGGTATTGATAAAGGTGCTTTTATTGTTAGTAGGGTACCTTATGTCGCTCTTTGTAAAATGCTTATAAAAGGTGGCTTTATGGATAAAAATTTTAAAATTAAAGCTATAAATAAGTGAATACATTTGGGACATAAAGACATACTTATAAAATATAATTATATAATTTTAGGTTTAGTTAATTATTATATTATAGCGCAAGATGTTGTCGTATTGCGTAAGTTTATTGATTTTGTATTAAGGCATTCTTGTGCTAAAACATTAGGACGAAAATTTCGTTTAAAGAGTCGAAAAAAAGTATTCAAAAAATTTGGAAAATTTTTAAGTATAGAAGATGGTGGTGCTAAGATAAAATCTTTTAAAGATATTATAATTAAATTAAAATTTATTAAGGATATACAACTTGATGATAAAGAAAACTTTTTTTAAACGTTGATCTTTTAATTTATGTTTAATATTTTAATAAGTCGATTTAATAGTTTTTTCTTATTTAGCGAGTTTAATTTATAAATAAATTATTTAGTTTTTATTTAGTAATCCATTATGTATTTAATAAAAAAATAGTTAGTACTAAAAAAAAAACTATTATTTTATATATACACACTAGTTTATAATGGTAAAAAGTTGTATACTAGTAAAACTCATATATATATTGATGGAGAGCCGTATGCGATGAAAGTCGCACGTACGGTTCGGAGGGAGACTATTGATTATCTTATTTTTATGAAATAAGACTTAATAGTCGACCCTACCTTTATATGCAATTTTAAGGTCAGTACCTAGTAAATTAGGTGGTCTTATTGTTTTGGGTATTGCTGTTTTATTTTTTTTATTTTGACCTTATTTAATAGGTGTGTTTCAAATAGTGCGTAATAGTTTATTTAAACCTTTTTTAAAAGTAATAATTCCTTTATTTTTTTTTAATTTATTATTATTAGGTTGAATAGGTGGACAATCTGTAGAACCATTATATTTATTTTTAGGTCAATTGTCAATTTTTGTTTATTTTCTTTTTTTTTTTTTATTAATTTTTACAAATATTATAGAGTTTTATATAATATTTACTTATGGTTTATTAAAAAATAAAAAATAATGCTATATTATATTATAAATGTTTTGTTTTTTGTCGGAATGGTTGGTTTATATTTAAACAGAAAACATATAATTGTTTTATTATTAGCTTTAGAATTAATATTTTTATCTATTAATTTAAACATAGTATATACTATAACAAACTTAGATTTAGTTGTAGGTTATGTATATATTTTATGTATTTTAACAGTAGCTGCTGCAGAAGTTGCTATAGGTTTGGCCCTTTTAGTTTTATTTTATAGAATTCGTGGAGGTATCTCTTTAGATTTTATAGGATTGTTAAAAGGTTAGTATTAGTTTTATATTAAAAAAATAATGAATTCACCTTTAAATCAATTTGATGTATTTACAATTTTAAATCTAAGTTCTGGAAATGTTATGTTTTTTAACATAAATAACCTTAATTTAGTAAAGTTTAGTGTCTTTGCCTTTTTTTTTTTAACTTACTTTTTTCTAACTGATGAGATCAAGGTAATACCAAAAAAAGTGCAATATATAATAGAAACAATATATTTATTTGTTTATCGTTTAGTGTTTGTGCAAACAACACAAAAAGGATTAAAATTTTTTCCTTTTTTAATAACTATATTCGTAATGGTATTATTGTTAAATTTGGTAAGTTTATTACCATACAGTTTTGCTGTAACTAGTCATTTTATATGAAGTTTATACTTATCATTAAGTACATGTTTCGGTATATTTATATTAGGTTTAATGAATTATAATTTGGATTATCTAAAAATATTTTTACAAAATATTCCAATATTATTATACCCTTTAATGACTGTTATAGAATTAGCGTCTTATGTTATAAGAGCGTTTAGTTTAGCTATTAGGTTGAGTGCTAATATATTAGCAGGACATATTTTAGTTGATATTATTGCAGAGGTTATATCATTATTAAATTATTATTTAATAGATTTATCTTTTATAGTATTAGCTTTACTTATAGCTTTATTTTTTTTAGAAATAGGAGTGGCTTGTTTACAAGCTTACGTATTTTTATTATTAATTACAATTTATTTAAATGATGCAGTTAATTTGCATCTACACATATAAAAAAAAAATGGTCAACTACCTTAATAGTCTTAAGTGAGAATGACATTTTAACGAGTGAGCAAATAATTACGTGGAATCTTTTGGTATTCTATATAATATTATTTGTATGTATTTAATTTTTATAGTAGTTTTGTTAAGTTTTTGATTACTTTTTATATTATTTAATCATAGTTATATTAATCTAACTATGATAGAAAAAGAAATAAAAAAGTATGTTTATAGTGGTAAAAATAAAAATAAAAAAGCATTAATTAATGTTGAAGAAAATGACCGCTCAACTGGAATTGTAAAGTTAAGTGATACACAAGAATTTACAAAACTAGAAGCAACTTGAAGTATTATACCGGTTACTTTTATAGGTCTTGTGTCTGTACCTTCTGTAGGTTTAGAGTACAGTATTAGTCCAGATGTAACTCCTTTAGTAACTATAAAAGTCATAGGTCACCAGTGATACTGACAATACGAAGTTACTACAATATTACATCCTGGTTGTGCTGAAACTTCAAATAGTGATGTATTTTTAGAAAGTGATATTTATGCTTTATTTAAAGAAGAAGGTACTAATGATGATTTTTTAGAAAAATTGGAAGCATTAGATTATTCTAAATTAAAAAAAATTATTAATAGTAATTTAGTTCATAATGACCCAGACTTTTTTAGATTACTTTCTTTAGATAATAAATTATTATTACCAGTAAATGTGCCTGTCGAATTTATAATAACATCAACAGATGTTTTACATAGTTTTGCTTTACCATCGGCCGCTGTTAAAATTGATGCAGTGCCTGGTCGTTTGTCTGAACAAGTGGTTATTTTTGAAAGACCTGGTATTTTTTGAGGTCAGTGTAGTGAGTTATGTGGTCCTTATCATGGCTTTATGCCAATTATCGTAGAGGCAGTTTCTATGGATAAATTTATTGAATTTATGTTAGAAACTGATGAATATTATTAAAAAAAAAGTGATCAATGATCTAAACATTTTTAAGTGAGAACGATATCTTGACGAGTGAGCAAATAATAATGTGGAATTCTTTGGTATTCTATATAATGTTATTTGTATGTATTTAATTTTTATATTAGTTTTATTAAGTTTTTGATTACTTTTTATATTATTTAATTATAGTTACTATAATAAAATTATTATAGAAAAAAAAATAAAAAAGTATGTTTATAGTGGTAAAAATAAAAATAAAAAAGCATTGTTTGATGTTAAAGAAATTGATTATTTAGCTAGAATTGTAAAATTAAGTGATATACAAGAATTTACAAAATTAGACTTAAACTTTTGTGCTATACCTGTTGTTGTAACTGGTATTTTTTCACCTTCTTATGATTTTGGTTACTTTAATCATGGTAATGACATACCTTTAGTGACTTTAAGACTCGAGGGCGAATATTGGTATTGACAATATGAAGTTACTGCATTAACAAATCCTGGTTGTGCTGGAACTTCAAATAGTGATGTATTTTTAGAAAGTGATACTTATGCTTTATTTAAAGAAGAAGGTACTAGTGATGATTTTTTAAAAAAATTGGAAGCATTAGATTATTCTAAATTAAAAAGAATTATCAATAGTACTGTAGCTAATAATAATCCAGAAGTTTTTAAATTACTTTCTTTAGATAATAGGTTATTATTACCAGTAAATGTACCTATAAGGGTAATTATAACACTACCAGATATGTTAATTGCTAATTATATTTTGCCTGTGGATGGTTTAAAATTTGAGTCAGGTCGTCCTATAATTGAGCAAGTTATTTTCTTTGATAAACCGGGTATTTTTTGAGGTCAGTGTACTGATTTTTATGGTCCATATTATGGTCATATGCCTATTGTTATAGAAGCTGTTTCTATAGATGAATTTATGGAATTCATGTTAGATAATCAGGATCATAAATAAAATTTATAATTATTTTTCTTTATAATTTATTAAATTTAATGTGAGTAAATAACTATGTGTAATATTTTTTATTTTACACAACCTTATTTTATGTATAGTTTTGATATTTGTAGCAAATTTTTTAAATTTTTTGATTATTTTTTATATTATTTAATTAAAGTTACTATGATATTATTATGGTAAAAAAAATAAATAAAAAGTATTAGTTAAAATATTATAGTTTTTTTTTTTAAGACTTGGTTTTTTTAAGGTAAAATGTTAATTGTTTTTATATATTTTAATAATGGATATATTCTTATTATAATAGGAGTTTACTTATTTATTATGTTTTATGTAAGTAAATAATAATTGTAAATAAAATTTACTAAAATTAATGGCACCTACAAGGATACAGTTATCACTTAAAGGTAGAAAATTAAAAACTAGAAGATGTCAAGTTATTTGTTTATTTGGGAAACCACAAAAAAGAGTATTAGTATATAAAGTTGCTATATTGTCACCAAGAAAACCTAATTCAGCTAAGCGTAAACATGCTAAAGTTAGGATTCTAGGGGAAAACTTTACAGGTAAACGTGCTTTTGCCCATATACCTGGTTGAGGTTTTCATGGTTTGCATGAATTTTCTGTTTGTTTAATGGAAGGTGGTAGTCCACCAGATTTACCTGGTGTAAATTATAGTTTAATTCGAGGTTCTTTAGATTTTTTGTTAATTGAAAAACACAGGGTTAGACGTAGATCTAAATTTGGAATTAAGCGTTCAGATGTCGTTAGGAATGATAAGTTTTTTTATCCTGTTTGATGGGGTGATCCTAATCATGCTAAACATCCAAAAAAAATGATAAATGCTTTTTAATTATGCTTAATAAATTTAAATATAAAAATAAAGTTCGTTATCATTTTAGAGAAAAAAAAAAAATAATTTTATCGTGGGAAAATAATGATAAAAATGTTAGTTTAAATAAAAATGAATTAAAGCGCGATAAATGGCGTACTAATTTTATGTTAAAGAAACAACAAGTTAATGGTTTATTATATAAATCTGCATGAAAACGTTTTACATATTTACAACGTGAAAAGAAAGAAATAAATGATGAAAAAAATTGAGTTTATAATTCTCAAGTTTATTTAAAAAAAAAACCATTTATAGGTAATTCTTTAGATAGGAATATTTTTTGGAATAATGTATTAGATATTGTCCGTAAAAAAGATAGTCTTTATTTTATAAAAAATAATTTATATCATATTTTAGATAAAAATACAAATATATATAGAAATTTAAATGTTTTAAATTTTACTTGATTATTTGAAACAAAAACATTTGTAAAAAGTAAAGAGAAATTAGAAAATTCGTTTTCTATGGCTTTAAAATTTTTCTTTAAAGGTTTTATTTTTAAAGGATTTAAACGTATATGTGAACGTAGGTTTTTAGAGTTATTGGTTTTGCTAAAAAGTGAACTTTTTAAATTTAATCAATCAGGTTTTCAAATAATGTTATATTTTTTTGAAAGACTTAAACCTTTATTAGGTTTTAGACGTAAGCGTTTAGGGCGTGTAAATCAAAAAAAAAAAGATGTTCGTTATTTTTATAAATTGTATCATCATAATGTTCGTTGACAAAGTTTAATTTAAAAAGGTTAATATTTAATTCTCCTTTTTATATAAAACGTACTAAAATTGTAAGTGTGTCTGACATATTTAAGGGTCTTATTAGTTCTTTACTAAATAAGGGTCCTATTACTAAAGGTTTAATGAGTTATTATAAATTAATTGGTAAACGTACACCTCATGTTAAAAGAAAAAAAAAAAAAAAAAAGAAAAAGAAGAATTACTAAGTAACCTAAAATTTTTAAGTTTTTATTTAAAAGCAAATACAGCTTCTGTAAGTCCACCTTTAAGTAGTGTGTTAGGTAATTTAGGTTTAAATACTATGACTTTTTGTAAAGAGTTTAATAAATTGACTGAAAATCTTTCTACTTATTTTTTATTAAAAGTTTATTTAAAAGTTGATTTAAGTTCACGTACTTGGGTTATAAAAATAGGTAAACTACCTGTTTCTTATTTATTTAGGTTAGTATCAAAAAAAATAAATAAAAAGTTTTATGGTTCAGGTGGTTTTTTTTTTAAAGAAATTTCTTATATAACTTTATTAGATTTTTTTTTAGTTATTTTGTTTTTTAATGGCATAATTAAAGACTATGAAATTAAGAATAAATTAGCTATTTTAAAATCAATGAATATAAGTGTTATAACTGATAGTTTTTAGTATTTTTAATATTTTAGTAAATAAATAAAAAAACAAAAATAAATAATAAGAAAAAATTGTATAAAAATACAAAAAAATTTGGGTTCGACAAAATTTTTTATAAGTGTAAAATTTTTTTGTGTATATATTATTATATTTATTAATAATTTTCAATTATTTTTTAATTAATTTATATAATAAAAAAATTCAAAATTGCCCTAAAGGTATCGTTTTTATTTTTTTGGTTATAGAATTAAGCTATTTAAATAATATAAATTTAATTTAAAAGTACATACATATATTACTTTAATTAATATATTATTATGGTATAGTATTTTTAAGTTAATAGATGTGTTTATTATAAAATTTATATATTCATTATAAATATTTTTAATTTTAAAAAAGTATAAAATAAAAAAATTATTATGTGAAAAAAATTTTGTTTTTTTAACATTTATGTGAAAAAATTTTGTTTTTTTAGGTAATATCTGTGGCTCTCAAAACTTTCAATATTAGCGTTAAAACGGCCACTTTTTCACGTTTTTGTTAAAAGTACACAGGGTAGCTATCTTTGAAAAGTTGTATAGAAAAAATTTAATGTAATTTTTGTATTATTTTTAGTTTTTTTTTAGTAAATTTTTTCATTTGGTTAATTTTTTGGTTATAATTTAGCTTTTTTTTGTTTTAAATATTCGTTTTGGTATTTTTTTTTTAGTGAATTTTTTTTTGTTAAAAAATTTCGTTAGTTTAGTCAATTTTGATTAAATTATAAGTTTTTTTAGAAAAAATTTTAATTTTTTCAGTATTTAAGCTAATTTAGCTTAAACAATGGGAAAGTTAGAAATAATCAAATTTTTTAGAAATTAAAAGTAGGTAAAAATTTATTCATTTTTCTGTCAAATAATGAGAAAATTTTGCTTAAATTTAAGTAAAATTCAATCGTTTTTCTATCAAAATTTATTTGTATGAAAAACTTTTATATTTTAGTAATATTAAAAAAAATAAGAATATATATATTAATAGGTATAGTTAAAAGTGTGTAAACAAAAAAAAACTTTTAATATTAATTATAACAAAATAATTGTTATAGTTATTAAAAAATAAACAAGTTTGTGTCAAGCACAATCAAATTGTGAAAAATTAAAAATGATAAAGTATTTGTTAATTTTAAGTAGTTTAGGTATTTATAAAATGAACCCCATACAATCATTACTTTGGTTAGTTGTAGTTTTTATGCTAGCTGGTATGATTTTAATTGAGTTAGGTTCCGAGTTTTTAGCGATATTATTGATAATGGTGTACGTTGGAGCAATAGCAGTATTATTTCTATTTGTGATAATGCTATTAAATATTAGAAAAATAGAATTATATAATAATTATGTAAATTATTTACCTATAGTAATGGTTGTAAGTACATATTTATTCTTTGAATTAATGTTTATAGTATATTTAAAAATAAATAATGTATTTATTTTAGATTATTTAACTATAGACTTTATTTGGATAAAAAGTTTGTATTATACTTCAAATATTGAGGTAATAGGTATATTATTATATGATGTGTACTATTATTACTTTTTTTTCTTAGGTTTACTATTATTAACAGCATTATTGGGAACATTAATATTATTAGTAAATACGTCAGAAAAACAAGGGAAAGTAGTCAACCCACATTATAAAAAAAAAAAATGGAAATATTAGTACTAAATAAAAATTTTATAATAGAACTGTGGGGATGAGTAGGTATATTAGAGAATTCTATAATATTAAATAGAAGCGAGTTATATAGTAATATGGATATTATTAATATGAACTACTATTTAATAATTAAAGATTGAACGAGCACTTCATTTATATATACATATATGATTTCAGAATTAGGAGATAATTTTTGACATAATTTATTAAAAAGAATAAATTTAATAAATTTAAAGGAATTAAATTGAAATATGATGAATCGTTATATGATAAAAACAAATATGGAGGTAACTAATTATTTGTATTTCTCAAAATCTAATATAAGTATAAATAATAATTTATATAAATTTATAGATTTAAAAAGGGAAATAGCTAACAATAGTTATATTAGGCCGATAAGTAAATTTTCACAATTTGAATTGTGAAATATAAAAAGAAATAATTTAAGTTATTTTGCATTTAATTCAGAAAAATTTAATAATGTATTAAAAAGATATAACGATTTATTATATTTTTTTAATAATGTTGAATATAATTTATTAGTAAGAGAAAAAATAAATAATAATATAATAGAAAACGTAAAATTTATAGAAATAGAATCAAATTTATTATTTGATAAATTTGATTATGACTTACGTTTTAATTTTATTTTTTTAAATGAAGAATTAGGCTTAAATAAAAGATTGAATGAAAGTTTTTTTAAGTTACAATCTTATTATTTTAAAAGTGGAATAAGTTTAGAAAATATAATAATAAAAACGACTAAGAATAAATCAAAAATTTATATGTCACATGAAAACATTTTTGAATTTAGCCCTGTCAATGATTTTTGATTAAATTTTTTTAAAAAATATTTTATATTTGAAGATGAAAAAAAAAAACTGAAAGGCTTGCGTCTATATTTAAATAACATGACATATACAGAAACATTTCATTTTTATAACAAAATAAATAGATTTAAGTTAGTAAGTTTACTTATGATAATCTATTTTATTTTTATTCTGATTTTATTGTATTATTTTTGACATCGTTATGTCTATATTTTTTCAGTATTATTTAATATTTTGATTATTGTAACTAAAATTGTATATATAATTTTAAATATAATTATGCAGTGTATAAACATGTTTTATATAGATGAGAAGTTTTATAGGAGAAGACGACTAAAGACATGGTATTTTATAAATAGTTTAAAAAATGGTTTAATATTTAAAAGAAATTGAGATTATATAAAATTTATTAATTTTTGAAATAAAGACAAAAATTTGATGGAATATGAAAAACATTTAGAAATGTTTATATTAATAAAAAATAATGAATTTGTAAATTTTAATGTTTTATTACATTATATTTTAAATATAATCAAAGGATTTAAAGAATGGTGTAATATAAATATATTTTTTAAAATAAAAAATATGAATAATCATTATTTTCATAATTTATTATTTTATTTTTATTATCATTATTGAACACATGAATTTTTTATAATGTCATTACCTGTAGTTAGTCATGCATTTCATAGTTTATATTTATTTAATTATATAAGTTTTAATTGAATACAACAATATTGAAAAAGAAGTATAAATTCTACTTGAAAAGTAATATTAGACTCAAATTTTGCAAAAGAAATGAGAATATCAAAAAAAATAAAAACAAAAAAATATAAATATTTTCAAAAAAGAATTTATTTATTATATATATTGTTAAAATTTATAGATAAAATGTATAATTTTGTAAGGATACCTTATTTTGATTTAAGAAAAGATAGGTATTTAGATAGAGTATTACTTTTAGGTAGAATAAATACAAATTTAGAAATATTTCATATATTATTTTCTTCTTTTGAAAAAGAGTTAAATTTTAGGGTAGATGATATGGTTTCAGATGTTTTAAAATTTAATTTAAAATTTTTTAAAAAAAATAATATGTTAAAAGAAAAACCAATATTTTCTATAAATTATGAATTATTATCTTTTTTATTAGAAAAAAAAGAATATTTATTGGGTCATGAGAGTAATGGAAGTTATTTCTTTAAAATAAAAAAATATAGTTATTTTTTTTTATTAAATAATTATTTTATTTATTCTATATTTTTTAATTTTTTTAAAAGACATATAATATTAGAATTTTTTGTAAAGTATTTATATATGTTTGTATTTAATATATTAAATTTTTTATATTTTTTTTTTATGAATGATAATAATATAAAAATAACTTGTAATTTTTTAAATAAGTTAATGTGAATATTAATAAAGAATTGATATATTTTAAAAAATAAGACAAGTATATTAAGTAATATTTTATTAAATAAATTAAGTGAAAAAATTTTAAAATATGTTTGCCTTAGTTTAAAATTTATAATAATAACAAACATAATTATAGCTTTAATTAATGTAGATATTTTGGAAATTATAATAGTATTAAATTCAATAATATTACCAGAAGTAACTAAATTAATAATATACATGTATATATTTGTGTTTGAAAGTATAAAATATTTTATAGAATTAGTTTTTATAAAGAATATATTAAGTGTATTTAGTATGAATAAATTATACTTATTATATATTTCAGGAACTTTAAATGATTTAAATGTTAATTTAGATTACTATAAGTTTATAGCTTGTATTAAATTAGTATTGAAAAATTATTGTAAAAGTATAGAGATATTTTATGAAATACTAACATTTAATTCTCAAATAGTTTGGACCCAAATAGGTATTCCATCAAATTTTATACATGCTTTTTTTAGGTTATTTTTTAAATTTATATTTATAAATGTACAACCATATTGATTTTTTTTTCTTAAATATTGAGATTTTAATCATTATAATTTATTTTCAAGTTATTTTTTAATTATTTGATATCCAACTTTATTAACATATGCAGATAATAATTCATTATTTGATTGTTTAATTTCTATTAATGTTATTTTAATTTGGAAAGCTTATTTTTTTTTTGAATTAATATTGAATTATTTTAATAATTTAATATTAATTGTTATGTTAGTATTTTTTCATTTTTTAGGAATAATATTACAATATTTGTATATACTAATAAAGTATATTTTTTTATTAAATATTTGAGTAAGTTTAGAAGTATATAATTTATTCAAGTATATGTATATATATATGTATATATATAAATTAGTTTATTTTTCAAAAATAATATTTTTTAATTTTTTTTTTGGTCAAATATTTTTAAATTTATATTTATTTTGTTATAATTTATTTTTTTATTATTCTGATCAAGTTTACTATTTATTTGATATAGAACATATCATGGATTTTGGAAATCCTCTTAGGGAAAAAAGAGAGCAAGTAACTACTGCACTAGAAGTAGATTCTCTTAGTAGTAATTTTTTTGAAAATATACTTATAGTAGATAAGTTTAATCGTGAATTATTTTTTAACTATATACAACAAGAATGGAAAAATTTAAATTATTTTAAAACATTTTTTATTGAATATAAAAATTTAAACAGTTTTTTAAGTTTATTTTTTATTATCTATATTTTTTTATTAATGAAATTTTTTATGTATTTATTTTCCTTAATAAATAATTGATATTATTTTATATTTTTTAATAATGATAATATTTTTTATTTTAGTCCATATTTAAATTGAAAGAATTTTAGATTTTTAAAGAAAGAACGAAATTATCATTTTTTAAATGAAGGTAAAATATTAGATGTACCTTTTATGTATTTATTTGGTTCTTATTATAATTTAGATAAATATTTTTTGAAAAATATAAAATATTATCTTGTGAATATACAAAACTTAAAATTTTTAAGGGACGTTTACGTAATATGACAGAAGAAGGCCCTTTATTAGATATAGGTGATGTTTATAAAACTAGAGGAAAAAATTATATATCTAATAATCATAATTATCAAATTTTTAATTACGAAAAATATAGTGATAATTTAATTAATAGCTTAAAAGATTCATATTTTAGTTATTATTTGAAAAGTAATTATTTTTTTAAAAATTATCAAATATTTTGATTTGATTTTATTAATACATTCTTGATGAAAATGACTGAAATGCATGGTAATCACAGTGTTTATGAATTTAGAAAAATGTATAATTGACCTAGAAAAAAAAATAAAGATAAATATAATCAATTATTTGGCCCTGTACAAGTATATGAACCTTTTACAAAAAAAAATGGTAAAAATTATTTATTGGGGCAGGATTATATAAAGGATAATGGTTGAAGAAGGTTGGTTGATAATAAGTTAAGTATGTTTGAAAATAAAAGTTTAAGTATATTGAATTTAAAATATGAGTTTAAAAATTTAAAAAAAGATGTAATAATAAAAGAGCCAATTTTAAAATATAATTTTAAATCTATCAATAAGAATTTATATTTAAATAATTATTTACAATATCCTTTAATATTTTTTACAATAAAATTACAAGAAAAAACTAAGTTATGGGATGAATTTAAATATTTATTACCTTTTAATTTAAAAAAAGAAAAAAATATATATAATAATTATTTTTTATTAAATAAGAAAATAATAGATAAATATGAAGCTATACCATTTACTGCAAGATTTATGGCCGAATTACATAATTTATCTTTTTTAAAATTTATATTTTTTAATGCGGCTTATCAAAACTTTATTTTATTTGATGATTCAAATTATAAAAGAAATTGAAGATCAGAAGTAACACCGGAAAACCTTGTATTGCAAGAACTTTCTAGTTATCATAGGTATACAAAAGTTAAAGGTTTAATGGAACCTTCTTTAGTTACTTTGAATTTATTTGAAAAGTTTGGTAATTATAATGAAATAATGCAGAAATATTTTCTTTGATTAAATAATATAAATATAAATTATTTTAAAAATCATTTAATAATTTTTAAAAAATCATCTAATAATTATAATTTTTTAGATAATGTAGATTTAACATTAGAAATAGATCAAAATGTATTAGATAATGAAGATTCTTTAAAATCGAATTTATTAAATAAAAATTTTATAAATGAATTATCAATTTTAAATAATAAAAAAAAAGTAATAAATTTTGAAGAAAAAATTAAATTAAATTTCGACAATTTTAAATCTATGGAATTTAAAGCATATTATTTAATAAAAATAGATGTAGAATATGGTTTACATTATAATCAATTAAGTTGAATTATAACATTTATAATGTTATATTTACCTTTAAGTTATTTTGTTGAGGAACCAACATTGGGTTGAGAGTTGGATAACTGGTATGTTTATTTACCTGGTATAACTTATACTACTTTTTATGTAGAATATGGTCCACTTTTAAATAAACATTGTTTAGATACGAATTTTGAACCATTTACTTGAGGTTATTTATTTTTAAAGGATGGTTTAATTTATTTAAATAAATTTTTTAACATTGAATCATCGAATGATTATGGTTTATTTCATTTTAATTTAGAGTATAGTTTACAACCGTTCAAAACTATAGGTATGATTTATGATGAACAGTGGGAATTTAATAAAAAAGCAGAGTTTGCTAGGTTTAATTCTGTCTTTTTTGAGGATGAAGATTCAGTTGATGAAGACTTGATGTTACCACATGAAAGTATGATATTTCATCCATTATTTAAAGATTTAGCGTTAAACAAACCTAAATTTTATAGTAATAATATACATAATTTTGAATTTTATTTAGGTTTGTTTAATTTCGAAAACTTAATTGTTTTACAAAAACTTTTAGATAAAACTATAAATATTTATGATAAATATTTATATTTTAGTAGTATAAATCATTCAAAAAGGTTTAGCGTTTTTTTTGATGAAAAATTACAATTTAATATATTTTTTGATTGAATAAATTCTGAAATAAAACAAAATTTTTTTTATAATTACGGTATGAATTCAAGTTTTGAATTTATATACGAAGATAATAAGAAATATAACTCAATTCTTTGGTTAGAAAGGTTCTTTTTAAAAAAAAAGATATCTAAAAATTTAATTAACCATCATTTAGAATCTTATGGTTTGTTTGGGAAGTTTTATCATATTTATTTAAACAAAAATGCAACAACATTTTATGATTGATGGTCTTCTACATCAAAAAATTCATGAAATTTATATAAAAATTATTTTGAAAGCGATGTAGGAAAAAAAAAAACAAATCTTAGGATGACTCATTTAAAAATAAATTATGATACTCTTATAAATAATTATGATTTTAAAAATATAACTTATAAAAATACACCAATATATTTTCTTTTTTTTCATGAGTTTACATTTATTTTATCTTTAATAAAAAATTTTTTTTTTATTAATAAAAATATCAGTTATATTGATAATTCTTTTTTTTTTGGTAATAATAATAATATATATTGATTATTTAAATGATGATTATCGAATAAAGAGGTATTTTTAGATATTTTTAATGCAAAAAAGGATAATATTTTTTTTATTGCTATGATAAATTGAATAATATATAGTTCAATACATTTTTTTTTATTTATGTCATTTTTCATTTTTTATTTTTTTTATATTAATTATTTTATGTTAACAAAAGGATTAAAAGATAAAAAAAATAAAAAATTGTCAAAAAATTTAGAAAGAAGATATGAGATTTCGACTAAGCTATTATACAGTAAAAGTGGTGTTTTTGATAAAGACACTGAATTTTGTTTAAGATTTCTCAAAGAAAACGTATCTTATATTTATGTATTGCGTCAATTAGATTATAAAAAAAAGTTATTTTTAAAAAAAATAAATAAAAATTTGTTATATATTGATTTACCTAAAGAAAAAGGTATTCTATTAAAAGCAAATTTATTAGGTAATGATAGTTTCCTAAAAAAAACTTTAAAAAAAAAAATTTTTTATAAAATAAATGATAATAAATTAATAAATACTTATTTATTATTAAAAGAATTAACTTTTTTTATAAAATTAAATAAAAAAAATTTAGTTTATTTAAAAAATAAGATAAAGTTAATAAAAGCTTTTTTTATTAAAGATTAAAAAAAAAAGTAGTAAAAAGGTTTAGGTAAAAAAAAATGAACCTTTATATTTGTAAAAAAGAATAAAAAATGGCTTGTTTAATTAGATCTAGAGGTAAATTTTATAGAAAAACTAGATTAGATATTTGGGCTTATTATACTACTTATAATAATAAGTTAAGTTCACGTAAAAAAATAGATAGTACAGTTTTATATTGGTGTCGTTTAAAAATATTGTCTAGAAATTATTATAATTTTAGAAAAAGAAGGTACGTTTATCGTTTATGGAATAGAAAACGTTTTAAATTCCCTAAAAGACTAAAAGATGATTATATAAAACCAAGGCATTTAAGAGGTTTTTATATGATTTTAAAAAAAAAAACTTTTGTAGATTATGTTAAAATAGCACGTAAAGGTAAAATGGTACGTGGTTTTATGTCTACATATTTAGGTTTATTGGAAGGTAGGTTATTTATAGTTATATATAGGTTAAATTTAATCAATAATATTTTTATGATAAAAAATATTATAAATTTAGGTGTATTTAATGTGAATTTTAAAAAAAAAACACATATAAATACACCAATACGTTTAGGTGATTTTATTATTGTAAGTAAAAGATGAAGGAAATTGTTATTAAACGATATGGTTTATAGAGTATCACAAGGTATAATTTCTAGAAATGTAAAAAACTATTATACAAACTTTTCAAGTTTAAAATTTGTTTTATATAAAGTGTATAAACATAAGGATATACATTATCCTATAAGAATTGATTTATATAGAGCAATTGATTTTATTGGAAAATTACGTTAGTAAAAAAAATGGCATATGTTATGAATCCTAATACATTTAAAGTAGGTTATAGTATAACATGGTCAGATAATTGGTATTCGAATAATAAATTATATCCTTTAATGTTACATGTAATGTTAAGTGTACGTTCATTAATTTGTTATTTTTTTTTCAAAAAAAGATTAGAAAAATTAGATATATATTTAAGTCATTTAAATATAGGTTTGAATTCAGGTTCATTGATTATTTCTTTATTTTTCTATGATACAAAAGTTGATTATAAAGGTATGCGTAATTCTTTAAAATTATATCAATATTTGCATATACCTCAAAAATATAAAACATGGTATAAATTTTGAGCAAAAAAAACCGTTACCAGAACATAAACAGCATGAGCATAATGCATTTGGTTGATATTTCAAGGATGTATTCATGCGTTATTCGTGATGAGTAAGGCGATTTAATTATAGACCATTTGATGATGCCCATTTAGAGGCAGTTTATAGAAGTCAAAGGTTTTTTTTATTTTTTAATTATTTAGGTTTAGCGCCTGATGTTTTATTATTAGAATATTATAAACGTAGTTTTTTTAGGGAAAGAAAATGACGTACATATAGGAGTATAAACAGAAGGCGTATTCAAGGTAAAAAAAAGTGAGTATATATAAATGTTAGAGAAACTTATATTTTAGGTATTTTTTATAGTTTGATACTAAATCATAAGTTAAGCTTTGATTTTTTAGGTGGAAAAAATGGTGATGTAAATTTAATGAGATTATTAAGGTATTTGTTCTTTTATGGTAGAATGCCTCATTGAGGTCGTCAACATTATAATATAACTTTACCCAATAAATCAAAGCATATAAAAGCTTATGCTAAAAATTTTCATTGAAAACATTACAAAGAAAATTTTCATAAAAGAAATGTATATTCTTCTTATTTAAAAAATTTAAAAAGAAAAAAAGCATTTTATATAAAGAAAAAAAGAAAACAAGTAAAGGAAGCTTTTAGTGAAGTGTTTTTAAATATATTTTTTGGTAAATTATGAAAAAGTACAGGTAATAGTCTAGATTTTACTTTAACTAAAGTAAAAAAAATAGAAATACCTTCTTTTAAGTCAAAAGGATTACAAAAAAAATATAAAATTTTACTTAAAAAAGTTCAAATTGCTTTTAAAAAACCAAATTTGTTTAGTTATATATTTTTTTCTAATTTAGTTCAAAATTATTATATACTTGCTAAAAAAGCTACAACTTTATTAAAGCGAGGTCCTTTTTATAAAGAATTTATTATACATGAAAAAAATATGGATGCAATACGTATTTATTGGGATAATAAAGGACAATTAGCTGAAGAAGATATTCATTGAGTAGGTCATATAGATGATCTTATACAGAATTATTTTGAATCTTATCATAAATATCTTCCATTTTTTACTTTAGAAACTGCCGTAAAAAAAAAAAAAAAAAAATGAGCAAAATTTTGAAATGCTTATATAAAAATATATCCTACTTTATATAAAGCTGTTTTAAAAGTTTCTGTAAAAAAAAAAAAAGATTCTTCTTTTTTACTTACAAAAAAGAAGCTTGATAAGTTATATAAAAAAGCTTTTTTAGTTAATACTGTGAAAATTGATAAAAAATTTAAAATAAACAATTATTTATTAAATAAGGGTGAAAGGTCTTATTTAAATAAATTAAAATATTTAATGAATATACCCCCTATAAGAAAAAAAAAAACAAGGCATTTAACTGTTAATGAAAAATTAGAAAACAAAAAAGCAGAGTTAAAAGCTTTGCAAGAAAAAGCTGAAATGGCTAATAAATTACTAAATATTCATAAGGTTTATACTAAAAAAGAACTTAGACGAAAGAAAGTTACTGGGTTTTTCAGTGCATTATTTAATCAATTGAGTAAATCGGGTCGTTTAGGTTTAGGTTTAAAGTCAACTCAAAAAAGAAAAATAAGACCTTGAAGATTCCAAACTTTAGAAAAAAGAGTAAATTATGGTTTTCGTATGATAACACATTTTGATAAAAAATATCTTTTTTTACAACCAAAAACTCGTCAAAAAATAAATAGTGAGTTTTTTACTATGAGTTCAATTCGTTTTTCTTATGCACGTATGTTTTTTATGTTATGAGTTTTAAAATTAAATACTCAATTAAGAAAAATGTCTCCATATAGGTTAATTGAACAGAATTATTTTAAAAAATTAAATATTTATGAAACAATTTATTTATTTTTCTTTTTATTAGTTAAAAGACCTTTTTTAAAAAAAATTTGTTTTTTAATTTCATGTTTAATTAATAAATGATGTGGTTTTAGTTCTAAATTTAAATTTTATATTATTACAAATAATGAAATAACTTCAAGTTATATTGCAAAACATATTGCTTCTGCTTTTCGTATAGGGTTTAATTGACGTGATGTTGTAAGACCTATAAAAAGAGATTTAAATTATTTGTTATCTGATTTACGTTTATTAGAATATGGTTATGATAATAAATATGTTAATTCTTTTAAAAACTTAACTGAAGAAGCACCTGGTGACTTGTTTGAGCATGATACTGTCTTTATGACTATATATAAAAAGAGATATTTAAATGCTATTGCAAAAAATTTTAAGAAAGAAGTTTTTATAAAATTTTTTAATGGTTTATGGAGATATTCTTTTTTTTCAGTAAAGAAAAGAATATCGAGACGTTTTAAATATTATTGAATCACTAAAAAAAACCGTGATTTTTTTGAAGATTATATGTTTGGTAGCAAAACAAAAAATTATATTTGAAATTCATCAATCTTTTTTTTTTATTTATCAAAATTAAAAAATTACTTTTTTTTATATTTATTAACAAAATATAATCAATTGTTACCTAATTATTGTGTTTTTGATTCTAAAACAATTGCTTCTTATAAATTTGAAGATAAATTTATAGATTGTAATTTAAGTTTATATTATATTTTATCCAGTTTAGATAAATTTCAGGTTTTTACAGTAAAAGATATTTATACTTATATGCATTTACGTACTAAAAAAAAAAATAAAAAATTACTTAATTTTGATAAAAAAAAAACTTTAATCAATTGAAAAATAGATAGATGGGAATTTAATAGGGAAAGAGATTATTGTAGAGTTGTGCATAGTTTTTGACGTAATATAAAATTCATAGGTTTATTTTACGTATTAAGAATGATGTATACTTTTTATTTATATTTTTTTAAATCTAAAAGAAAAGTTTGTAATTTAGGTAATTCAGAAGATGGTTTTACTAATATTGATTTTATGAAAATTTGTTTTGATTTTTATGGAAATAGTTTTATTTTATTTAAAAAATTTTTACATGTATATATTACTATTAAAAATATAATGCAATGGGGTCTATCCAATGTAAAGTGTTGAAAAGATTTTTATGCTTGAAGAAAAAAAATATCAGTACCTTTAACTATTTTTATAAACACGGATCGTTATGTTTTTTACTATTTAATAATTTGAAATATGTATATATATATTTTAAAAAAAGATTATATTTGAAGTTTAAATGATTTTCCTTCATGATCGGGGAGTCGTGCAAAAGAATTATGACCAGATAAGTCTAACGTGTTAATAAATAAAATGCTTTTTCATTTTTTTAATATAGCAAGTCGTGAGAATTTACTTTTAAAAAGAAGAAATGTGTTTTTTTTAATAAATTATATAAAACATTTTTATTGTAAACTATTAAAAAATAGGTTAAAATGGTTAAAATTAAATTTAATTTTATTATTAATTAATCCAAATGTACAAGTACCTTTATATCTTTTTAATTCTTTGTTATTAAATTTAGATTTTTTAAATTTAGTTAAAAATAATGTATTAAAATTTATAATTAATTATTTAGATTTTAATAGTTTTGTTTTTCATAGAGATTTTAGATTTTCATTTTTTAATTTAAATAAAAATGTAAATAAGTTTAATTTTAATATATTTTATTTATTAGATATAAAAAAGTTTAGGTTAAATTTAACACAAAGTTTAACAGCTAAAAATTTACGTTGACACAATTATAGTAAAATTTTAAAAAAAAAACTTTTATTGATTATTTTTATAAAAATAAAATAATATTGGGTTATAAATTAAGATTAGCCGGACGTTTTAGAAGAAGAAGAAAACGTACGATAGTTTGAATTAAAAAAGGTATGTTACCTATTTCTTCCCATGAAAAAATTGTAGATTATGGGCAAAGTGTTACAGCAAATGAATTTAGTACATATTCAGTTAGAGTTTGAATAAATAGAAATACAAATTATAAGCAAAAATACTTTTTAAAATTTTAATAATGAGAAGAGAACCGAGAAATTGGAAATATAAAAGAACATTCAAGTTCAGGAATAAAATAAAACATTTCGAACCTGCAATGAGTCATTTGTGTTTTAGTAATTTTGGTTTAGTTGTTGAAAAGGACACTTTTTTAAATTATAATCAATTGTTTACTGTATATCGTTTATTAAAAAAAAAATTTAAAAAAAGGTGTTATTTGAAATTTAATGTAAGTTGTGTTTTACCTTTTACAAAAAAACCAGTTTCAGCAAGAATGGGTAAAGGTAAAGGTGCTTGAAAAGGGTTTAATGTTTTAGTAAGAAAAGGTACAATTCTTTTTGAGTTAGGTAATATAGAACTTATAAATGTTATAATAGTGTTTAAAGAATGTTCTAATAGACTACCAGTAAAAACAAAATTATTAAAATTAAAAAGTTAATATGGTAATTACAGGAACTAGTGTAAATGTTGTAGATAATACCGGTATTTTAAAAGCACGTTGTATAAAAATATATGGAAATTCAAAAAAAAATTATGCAAAAATTGGTGATACAATTTTGGTGGTTGTTGAAACATATACTTTAAAAAGAGGTTTTTTTCTAGATGAAAAAAAAAAAGAACGTTTTTTAAAGGGTAAAAAGCATAAAGCGTTAGTTTTAAGAACAAAAAAGTTTTATAAAAGGAACTATGGTGTTTTTATTAAATTTTCGGATAATGCAGTTATAATTATAAATAAAAGGAAGTTACCTTTAAGTAAAAAAATAAAAGGTCCAGTTTTATATGAGTTGTTGGAAAAGTATCCATCAATTGGAATATTAGCTCGTTGATTAATTTAATTTATGTTACAAAAATATAGTGAAAGTGATTTTGAGTTAATGTTTTTAGATTTTAGTCGTTTTAGTTTAGAAAAAAAATTGTTAACGTATATATCTCCTTTTTTGTTTTTTTTTTTTAATGACGTGTATTTATTTTTTAAATTTTGTAATGTATTAAATCTAGATTCTTTTTTTATTCAACGTTTTTTTTTAGTTCTTTGGATATTTACTGGATCTTTTGGTTTCGTATCAAAATATAAAAATCATCTAAGGTTAGGTAAATATTATTATCATTTTTTAGTTAAGTATTTCCTAAAAAAAAAAAAATTTTTTTTTTTAATTTCATTTATCTTAGATGAATTTCTAAAAAGTACTTTTGATGATGGTTTTTTTTTTGATGAAACTAAATATATATTGGTTTTCAAGGATTTAGATATTTTAACTAATAAAAAGTTAGCTAGAGGTGTTTATTTCCATCGTATACAACAATTTTTATATTTACAAATTAATATTATAAAACAAATATCAGAAAATTTTGTTATTTTTTTAAATAGTTTAAAATTAAATGTGGGCTAATCTAAATTTATTAAATTATTTAATTAAGAAATTTAGTACATATGAATCAGTTAGTTTTGGTACTTTAAGTAAATTACATGAAACTGTTATCAATAGGAAATTATTAGATTATGGTTGTTTTTCAGGAAAAACAGAATTTTTAGTAAAGCATAAAGCAGATGGTGTTTTAGTAGATTTATCAGATTATTTAAAATTAAAAAAAAATAAAAAAAATTTTGTTTTTTATACTAATTTATCTTTAAAAAAAAACTTTTTATTTTTCGATGATTCAGCTATTTGTTATTATAATATTAATACTTTTTATTTCAAACATAAAGTTCTTTTATTAAAGGAATTATTTTTTTTTAAAAAAAAATTTGTTTTTCTACAAATATTGAATTCTTTTTTAGATTTAAAATCTATTATATTAAAAAAACAGCAATTTTATTTAGCTTATATAAAATTAATTGATTCTAATATTTTATTAATTGAGCGTTTTTTAAATACGTTTGAATTGAATAAATTATGGTCTGGTTCTTTTATTTATTATTTAAAGTTAAAATTTTTAAATCTTTTTAGGTTTAAGCACTTTTTTAAATTTTTTTATTATAATAATATTCCCTATAATGAAGAAAAGGAAGTCTATTCTCGTATATTAAGATTATGGATAAGTGTAGAAGATTTTAATTTAAATAATTGAAAGTATAGACCTTTTATTGAGGGTTTGTCTTTAGATAGTATATATTTATTTTTTATGACAGATATTTTTAAAAAAAAAAGAGATAAGCATGTTTGAGTAAATTTATTATATAAAAAGTTTCGATTTTTATTAAATCGTGTCAACTATATAAAAAAAAAATCTAAGTTTTTAGATTATAAAGTTAATTATTTATTAAGATTTAAACATATATTCAATAAGCCTTCAGTCTTTGAAAATAAGAAAAATTTTTTATTAAATTGTTTTTTAAGTAAGGATCTTAGTTTTGTTTATAAAGATAAAGTTAGTTTGTCTAATTATAAGAAAGGTAAAAAAGCAAATGTTTTAAAAGAAGACAATTTAGTATTTATGTATTCTTTTTTTTTTTGTTATTTTAATTTAATTTGTAAGAAAAATTTATCAATATCAAAGTTTTATCTAAAAAATTTGATAAAATATTTTTTAAAAACAAATTATAAAAAATTTTTTGATTTATTTATTCTTTTATATTTAAAATTATATTGTAATTTGAAATGTAAATTTAGTTTATCATTTAAAAAACGTATATTCTCTTTTTTTTTTTTTTTTATAAATAAATGTTATGGAAAAAATTTAAATAAAAGTTTAATTAGTTTTTTTTTTAAGAGTAAAAATAATTTGTTATTTGATAATTTCTTTTCTATTTTTTTATTAATTCATGAAAAAAAAAAAGCAGCAGTTATTGATTATAGTATAGATTATTTGCAAAAAACTATTTTTTTTTCTTATGGTAAGTTATTTAAAAGTAGAACTAGAAAAAAAAGGTTACAATTAAAAAAATTTGAAAAATTAGCTTATAATAAATTATTAAATTTTAAAAAAAGTACTAAATATTTTTTAAAATTATATGATTTATATTTATATTCAATTTTAGGTACTTTTCCATTTGCTTTTAAAATTTTAATGTTAAATTTAAAGCTTTCTTATTTAAAATTATTTCTTAAAAAGTCTAAAAAAAAAATTAAATTAAAAATTATAAAAAGAGTAAAAATAAGTTCTTCTGATAAAAAATTATCTTTATTATTTCGTTGATTAGCCGCTTTTAAACTCGTAGGTCTTTCTAAATTTAATTTAGAAAATTTAGATAAAATGGTATTGTTAAATTTATATCATTTTTATTCTTTAAAAATGATATTAAAACGAAGATTAAAAAAATATAACAAATGATTGACAGGTTACTTGTTTTATAATACTAATTTATCTTTTTTAGATTTTTATAAGTATATAATTTTAAAATTTTTTGTTACTTATAAATTTAAACCTCATTTTTTTTATTTAAAAAATAATCTATATTTTGATAATAAATTTAATTATAATAATGTTGCTAATACGTTTTATAAATCAAATTTTAAAACTGTTACATATTATAGGGTTGATCCTTTTGCTTTTAAAAAACCTACTTTAAAAGTTTCTGATAAATTTGATGATTTAAATAGAAGTTTAAAATTAAAAGTTATGCTTTTAGAAAGAGTGGTTTTAAAAAAAAAAGAGAATATAGACTTTGCTTATAATACTTTAAATTCCTTTTTTATGCAAGATTATATTTATTGTTATTTTGATAACTATGCTAATTTTGATTTAAATTGAGATTTAAATGTGGAAAAACAATTAAAGATATATAGTGTTTGATTTAATCAATTTGATGATAAAATCGTAAATTTAGAAATGTTGGATAAAGTTGATAAATTAGAATTTTTAGTTAAAAAATATAATTTAATTAAGTTAAAATTTGAATGTTTAAGATTTTTTTTATCATTTGTTTATAAAATTATGATTAATGCACCTTTAATATCAAATATTTTTTTTATTTCTAATTTTGATAGATTAATAGTTGAAAGGAAAAGGTATTCGAAAGGTAATTGAGGGAGACGTGGTTTAGTTGAGATTGACTTTAATATGGAATGTTTGTATCCTCTTATACATGTTAAGGCAAAAAGAAAATTTAAACGAAAAGTACGTAGGCAGTTAAAGAAAAAATCTTATAAGTTACGTGGATTTATTTATCGTTTAGATCAATTATTTTTACCTAAGAAACATACAAATATTTTATCTTATTTTGATAAAATATTTTCTTTTTTGGATTATAAAGAAAGATTAAGTTCTTATTGATTAATTTTATTTTTGAAAAAAGTATTTTTTTTAAATAATTATTTTATGTTATTTTTTTCTTTTTCTATTAATAATGATATAGCTTTTTTTGATAATTTATTTTTAAAGTTTAAAAAGCAGTATATTAGTATAAAAACTGGTTTAAGTTTAAATTCTTATATATTTTCTTTGTTAATGCGTGCAGATTATTACAATGTACAAAAACAAAGTAATAATTTAAATTATAAAAAAACTAATTTTCTTTATAAATCAGAAAAAAAAGATATAAATATAAAGTTAATATATAAAGTTAATAATAAAACTATATGTAGTAGTTGTTTGAATTTACGTATAAGTCTTTATATTTTTTATAAATATAATTTATTTTCCTTAAATATAAAAGGTATAAATCGTTTTAATTTTAAATATTGTAAATATTGTAATTCTTATAAGGTTTTAATAAATAATAATATAATAGCTGAATATCCTGATTTAAAAAAACTTTTAATGGAAATTATTTTATTTAAAAAGTTAAGTGGTTATTTTGTTTTAAAAGGTATAATTTATCATTTTTTTTGAACTTTGGGACGTAATGTAGTTTTTAAACCTTTATTACTTTTAAATTTAAAAGATAATTTAAATTATTTTCCTTTTTTTTATTTTAAGAGTTCTAATATAAATTTTATTCTAAAATTACAAACTTTAAAATGATCTTTAGACGCCATTGTAGTTTATATAAATAAGCTTCATAATTTTTTAAATGGAAATAAGTTTTTAATTTATAATACAAATGGTAGTCTTGTTATAAATAAGATAATAAAAACTAGAAGAAATAAAAAACTATTTAAATTTGTAACTTATAAAAGGTTACATAAAGATGAATTTCCTACAAAAGCAGAATTAAGTGAGGCTGCTATAGCTAGATTAACTGGTAAAGAAGTATGTCATTAGGTATTTTAGATAAAGAAAAAAAATATAGAGGAATATGGGTATATAATGAGCTTAAGCTTTTAAGTTTAAATTATTTAGTTTCTAGTGATATTGTAAAAAAAAGATTGCGTTGTTTATTATTGGTTGAAAAATTAAAAAAAGCCCCAAGATTTAGTAGGACAAGATTGGTAAATTATTGTATAATTTCTGGTAATCCTCGTTGAGTGTTTAAGAAAATACATTATTCACGTCAAGAAGTAAAAAAAGCGGTAAGTGAAGGGGTATTAATGGGTTTTAGGAAAGCAAGTTGATAGTATATGCATTTTAATAATTTATTAGGTGATGTAGTTAACAGAATAAATGCAGGTAATAGGCATAGAGTCAAGAGTGTGGAACTAAATGTAAATAAAAATACTATGAGTGTAATTTATGTATTGCATGAATTAGGGTTAATACGTGGATTTAAAATTATAAAAAGTAAAAAAGTAATAGTAAGCCTACGCTATTACAATGGTCATCATATTTTTTTTAAGTTAAGTTTAGTGTCTAAACCTTCTAATCGTATTTATTGAAATATGCATAGATTATATAAAGAAGTTGATAAACAAAATTCTTTAATTTATATTATATCAACAAAACAAGGATTATTGTTAGGTAGTGAATGTCTTTGACGTTCTTTAACTGGTGAAGTTCTTATAAAAATTTTATTATAAAAATTTATGGTAACTAAAGGGTTTGAATTTTCATTATATAATATATTGTATAATTATGGTCGAAAATTTATTTATCAATTAAATTATTTTTTATCTTTTAATTTTCAATTTCTATTAAAAAATAATATATTTTGTTTAAATCTAGGTAATAAATATTTTTATTTTTTTTATTTACCTTCTTTTTTTTTTTTTAAAAAAAAAAAAAATTTATTAAAATTTGTTTTTTTAAAAAAGAAATATTATTTTTCATTTTTAAAAAACTTTTTTGTAAATTATTTATATTGTAAAAATATTTATTTTTTTCGTTTGAAATTAAAAGGTTTAGGGTTTTTTGTAAAACGTATTAGTAAATCCTTTTTATGTTTTTTTATGGCATTAAACCATTATTTTTATTTTAATATTGCAAATTTTGTTTATTTAAAGAAAAAAAAAAAACATTTTATGTTTATTTCAAATAAACGTGATAAATTAAATATAATTTTTTGAAATTTAATGTTTTTAAAAAAGCATAATGTTTATGTTAGAGTAAAAGGTATAGGTGGTTTTATAAAACCTAACTTAGTTAGGTTTATAAAAAAGAAAAATAAATTATAATTTATGGAGTACAGAATTTTAGATAAAGAAATAAAGATGAGAGGGCGTATTAGTGATGCATTAGGAGTCATATTTGGTTTAGGTATGGTAAGGCGTACTTATATTTTGGATTTATTTGGATTTGGTAGAACGGCTAAGATGGAAGTTTTAAATTATTATTTAAAAGATTGTTTACGTCTATTTATTACAGGTTCTACTTATTTGTTAGGTTCACCTTTGCGTTTATCTATAAAGCAGAAACTAGAATTTTTTGTTAAAATATGATCTTATAGAGGATTACGTTTTAAAAATGGATTACCAATGCGTGGACAGTCAACATCTTCAAATGCAAAAACTATAAAGTATACTGTAAATTTTTTTAATATTAAAAAATTTTAATGGCAAATTTTATTAACGATCCTAAAAAAGGTTCAGTAAGGGAAAATGTACTTAGTATATATAATGGTCAAAATATAAAAACAAAAAAAAATGTTATGCAACTTCTTTTTAAGAAAAAAAAAAAAGAATTTGAATTTTTTTGATTTAAAAAAAACAAATGTTAATAAATATTATTTAAATATGCAAGTGTTACAAAAATCTTTAATTTTAAAAGAAATATCAAATTTTATTTGAGATGATGTTTTAAATTTTTTAAGGTTAAATTTAAATTTGATTAAAAAAAATAAAGCAAAAAATCAATTTAATTTAGAGTTTCTTTTATTTAGTTATATCTATTCGTATAATGGTAAACTATTAAAATGAAAAACTTTTAGAAAATTTAAGAACGCTAGAAAACTTAAGGGAAGAAAAAAATTTTTTATATTTAAATATCAAGGTTTTTTTAGTAATAAATATTATATGAAAAAAAAAAAAAATTTTTTGTTAGTTTTAGACTTTTTTTTCAAAAAGTTGAATATAACAGATTCTTCTAATTATGATAAGTTTTTTACTTATTTACGAAATCAAATGGATTTAGATTCTGGTTGAAAAATACAGGTTTTAAATGATAAATCCGATTTTTTATTTTTATGTGAAACTAAGCATGATGGTTTGGCCCAAAAGATAAAACAATATTCTAAAAGAGTAAATTATTCAGGTTATAAGCGTTATATTTGAAAACAGCAAAAAAGTATTTTTTCAAAATTTATATATTTTAGGATAAAAAGAAGAAAAAAATTGATTTTACGTAAAAAATATTTAACGTATAGACAACGTAAAAAATTTAGAAGAATACATCAATTGAAAGTAGTTATGCAAAAGTTAGCTTCTTTAGGCCAAAGGTATGATTATTTAAAAAATAAAGAATTAACTTATTTTTTAAATAAAAATAGATTTGGTATTAATAATTATTTTCTAAATATTTGAAAAAAAAGGGTAGTTGAGTCAGCTTATCGTTGAAGATTAAAAGATTATTTATTTATATACTTTTTTCAGTCAATTTATTACGGTTCTTTAAAGCAAAAAAAAAATCTATTAATTTATTATTATAATTGGTTTAACATTTTAAAAAATAATTTAGTTAGATTAAAGTTGATAGTTGTAAAAATAAATAATTTATTTAAAGTTTTAAATAATCACAGTTTAAATTTTATAACTTTTCTTTTTAAATTAAATATAAAAAAAACTAAAAGTTTTTTTTTTTTTAAAAACAAATATAAATTTTTTAATAATTTGTTACAATATTATAATAAATTTTTAAGTTTTTTATTAGCAAAATTAAAAATAAATTCAAATTTAGTTGAAAAAAAAAAATTTGTTTTATCTAGTGTTTTGTTAAATATAGTAGATATTTCAAAAAAATTAGCGTCAGTCTCTATAAATAAATATTTTTTATCTAATTCTTTATACTCGAAAAAATTAGCTTTATTTTATAAAGATAGGTTATTTAATAAAGTTGATGTAGAGTACTTAGATGATAAATACAGTGAATTATTTGTTAATTCAAGCATTTTAAAACATCATAAAATTTCTTTTAATAAAAAAGGTTTTAAGGTTTTTGGTGCATCAAAAAATAATTTGTTTTTTATTAATAAACATAAAAATCAATTTGATACTAATGTAATTTTTTTATATTTTTTATTTTATTATATTATAAAATATTTTTTTTTTATATAAAAATGAATTACGAAAATTATTAGTAACTACAAATGGGTTAAGTTTTGGAAAAACTAATAACTTTATGTTTAATATTAGTACAAAAAATTTTATTTATTTAAATATTAATTCTAATTTAAAATTTTATTTAAAAAATATCTTTTTTTATTTTAAAAATATTTTTATTGAAAAAACTTATAGGTTTTTTTTATTAATTTATTTATTAAATTTTTTTAAAGATTTTTATTTACGTGTGAATTTTTTAAAAATAAAAGTTTTTATTTTATTTTTTCTTATTAGATATAATTTGATTTGAAATTTAGGGTTTTATTTATTTATGTTAAAAAAAATTAGTTATGTTGATAAGTTTGATATTATTTTAAAATTCTTTAAGAATAGTTATAACGTATTATTATCTAAATTACAAGTTAATAGAACTATTTTAAATTTAAATAGTTATTTAGTTAAAAATAATTTGAAAAAAAATTATAATTTTTTTTTTAAATTAAGGGAAAATAAATTATATTCTAATTATTCACGTTTTAACAAGAATAACGAAAAAAAATGTGTATTACATTATATTGAAAAAAAAACTAATGTTTTTTTAGTATTAAGTTATTTTAAAAGCGTAGTGTTATAGCACATGGTTCAGGTGGTCAAGGTTTGGACCGTGATTATGGTAATTCAAAAAGGCAAAAAAAAGGTACAAGAGCTTTAGTAAAAGTTTTAGAATCTAAATTTAGAAAAAAAGTTCGTAAATTAAAATTAAAAAATTTATATGTACGTGCCCAAGGTGTTTGAGGTTATAGGATAAATTTTTTAACGAAGTATTGGGTGTTACGTTATAAGTTAGGTATTAGGTATTATCGTGGTATGCGAATTTGTTATAAGTTACCACATCATAAAGGTTTAAAAAAAAGTAATAAGCGTAGAAAATAATAATGAATTTTATATTAGCAGAAATTTTTATGTCATTAGTTAGTTTATTTAGTTTAATAATATATAGTCAAAAGAATCAAAGTAATCGAAGTTTTATAAATGTGATGTTAATGTGTACTGTTATAAGTTTTCTTATAATATATGATAGTCTAGGTGAAGTTGCAATGAATGTATTTATATTTAATTTTAATTTAAAATTAGATACAATGACTATAACTTTAAAATTATTAGTTATAGTTTTTTTATTGAATTACATATATTTGATTAAAAATTTTTTTGATTATGAGAAAGTATATATAAAAGAATATATTTTGATAATATGAATAGCTGTAATAGCTGTTTTTTTTATAATGATGTCGAATGAATTTTTTATGTTATACTTAGCTTTAGAATTACAAAATTTAATATTATATATGTTAGCTAGTTTGAGAAGAGCTAGAAGTACTGCCATAGAAGCGGGAATGAAATATTATATAATGGGTTCTTTTTCTTCAGGAATCTTATTATATGGTATGGTTATGTTGTTTAGTGTGTTAGGTACTTTGGATTTTGTAGAAATTTCTTATATTTTACAAGATATGAGGTATGAAAGTTGTGAATATAGTTATTTATTATTTTTTTTAACTTTTATTTTAGTTGGTTTATTATTTAAATTGGGTGTTGCACCTTTCCATTGATGAGTCTCAGAGGTTTATGATGGTGCCTCTGTTGTTGTTACTCTATTTTTTTCTATAATACCAAAGTTAAGTTTAATAGCTGTATTATTTAAATTATATATCTATATATTTGTTTATTTAAACTTTTATTTTAGTTATATATTTTTTTTTTTTTCAGTTTGTTCTTTAATTTTTGGTTTTATATTTAGTTTATATCAAAAAAAAATAATTAAATTTTTAGCTTATAGTTCTATTTTTAATTCTGGTTTTTTTATGGCTTGTTTTTCTAACGGTACTAATTTAAGTCTTATTAGTTTGTTTTATTTTTTTTTACCTTATATTTTTATATTATTAGGTATTTTTTTTATATTAATCAGTTATCGTAAAATTAATAATGAACGTTTAATACTTTTATGAGATTTTTCGTTATTGGGTAATTCAAATGTTTTTTTAGGTTTTGTTTTATCTTTTTTATTTTTTTCATTAGCTGGAATCCCTCCTTTAGCTGGTTTTTTTGGTAAATTATTTATTTTATTATCTTTAATTTTAAATTCTTATTATTTACTTTTTTTTTTATTAATAAGTTTTAGTGTTTTAGGTAGTTTTTATTATTTTAGAGTAATTCGTTTTATTTTTTTTTCTGATATTTTGGAATATATTTATATAAAAACATATTTAAATAATTTTGTTTTAGTTATTTATTTTTTTTTTTCTTTATTTTTTTTTTTTTTTTTTGATTATTTTTTTTTATATTTTTTTAATATATATTCCTACTATATTTTTATTTAATAATGGTAAGTAAGTTAAAAATAAAATTATTAAGAATATCAAATAAGTGTATATTTATAGTCGTAAGTTTAAATAAAAGAACTGTACGTTCTCGTTATATTGAAAAATTAGGTACTATTTTTATTTTAAAAAATAAAAAGTTTATTTTTTTATCTTTAAAAAAAATTTTTAAATGATTAAATCGTGGTGTTATTTTAAATAGTTATGTTTCTTTTATTTCGTCTTTTCTTTATATTTATACAAAAATGCGTGTTTATATTTTAAAATAATATGTTATATAGGTTAAAAAAAAAAAAAAAATTATTCGGAACTGTTTATGTCGGTGATAAAATAAATGTTATTTACCGTTTTAAAGGTGTATTTTTTATTATTATAGGTATTTGTATTTTTAATAGGGAAAAAAGTTTAGGTGTTTTTTCAAAAAAAAAAGAATTTTTTACAATATTTAGTATATTAAAATTAAGTATAAATTTAGTAAAAAAGTTAGATACTTATTACTTTAATAATATAAAAGTAAAAATTTCTTATAGGAAATAAAAAAAAGTAATGACTCTAACTCAAATATACTTGCTATTAAAACGTTTTAATTTGGTATCAAATAGTCAAGCGGAAATAAAAGTAGATTATGTAAATAACCAAAATGAAGGTCTAGGTAGTTTTTATACTTTAAAATATAAGCAAGTTATAGTTAATTTAGAACATGAGCATAACGTAGATTCTATAGAAATAAATAATAATAATATTTTGTTGGATTTTATTCATAAGTCAAATATTTTGATATTTTTTGTAAACCTGTAAATATTAGTTTTTTTTATAATAAAAATAAGTATATATCGTTTTATAAAACTATTATTGTTAATATAATAATAATCATATTTTTTAAAAACATTAAATACAATTATGCAATTAGTCGTTGATGGTAAAAAATATAATTTGGAATTAGAAAAAAAAGAATATTTAATTTATCAATATTGTTATAAAAAGGGTATAGAGTTACCTTGTTTTTGTTATAATGAAAATTTAGAAATAGCAGGGAATTGTAGGATTTGTTTAGTAGAAGTGTCTACCTCACCTAAATTGTTGTTATCTTGTGCGACAAAAGTGGAAAATAACATGGTAATAAAAACAAAAAGTAGAAGAGTACAACGTGTACGTAAATCTATTGTTGAATTTTTATTAATAAATCATCCATTAGATTGTCCTATTTGTGACCAAGGTGGGGAATGTGATTTACAAAATATTACACAAAGTTATGGTTTAGATCGCGGTCGTTTTTATGAATTTTCAAAAAGGAGTGTATTGGATAAAGAAAGTGGTTTTTTTATAAAAACAATAATGACACGTTGTATACATTGTACACGTTGTGTGCGTTTTTTTAAAGAAGTCGAAAATTTATCAGGTTTTGGTATAATGGGTCGTGGTGAAGAGACTGAAATTGTTACAAAAAAAGAAAATTTATTATCAATATTATCAGGTAATGTTGTAGATATGTGTCCTGTAGGTGCTTTGACATCTAAAGTTTATACTTTTACAGCAAGGCCTTGAGAATTAAATAAATATGAAAACATTGATATTTTAGATTCTATGTGTAGTTCTATAAATTTAGATTTACGTAATAATAAAATATTGAGGATTTTACCAGTAAGTGATTCTTTTATAAATAATGATTGAATTACAAACATCACTCGTTATTTTTTTGATAGTTTAGTTTTTCAAAGGTTACTAAAACCTTTTTTAATTTTAAAGAATACTTATTTAGATGTAAGTTGGATGGTTTTAACAAAAATATTAATTAATAAAGTAGTTACTACAATTTCAAATAATACAGGAATTGGTTTTTTTTTAGGTGATTTTTTTGATTTGAAAAGTCTAAGTACTTTAAAAAATTTAAATTTAAATTTAGGTTATTTTAATATTTCTACATTAAATAATTATTCTTTAAATAATGATTTTAATTTTTTTTATTTTTTTAATTCGAAATTATTAACATTAAATGATTATTTTTTTTATTTTTTTATTTCTATAAATTTACGTTTAAAAATGCCTTTATTAAATAGTAAATTGCGTTTATTATTAAAAAGGAAGGAAGTAAAATTGTTTTCAATTGGTTTTGTTTCTTTTGATATATCATTTTTTATGTTAAATTTAGGTAACAGTTTAAAAAATTTATTAAAAGTAATGGAAAATAAAAGTGTTTTAAATACAAATATAATATATTCATCTTTTTTTGTAAATCAATTTTTTAATTTTATAACTAAGTTTAATAATTTGGCATTAATTGTAGGTGATGGTTTTTTTTTGTTAAAAAATACGTATAAGTTATTACAAAAATTTATTGTTTTTTTTAATATAAATGTTAGTAGTATTTATTGTTTATTTACTGATACTATAGCTTTACATTATAACGAATTGAATTTACAATTAAAAAAAAATATAGACATAAAATTTTTTTATAATTTTTCTTCTTTTTCAAATAACTTGTTAATTAAAAAAAAAAAAATTTTTTCTGTCTTACAAACTTCAAATTTTTCTTCTAGTTTAAAGAATAATAATTTAATTTTACCTGTTTCTTCTTTTTTTGAGTATAATGGTGATTTTTTGAATTTTGAAGGACGTTTACGTAAAAAATTAAAAGTATATTCATATAGTAATATTAATTTAAAAAGTAATTATGATATTCTAAAATATTTAAATTTAATTTTTAAAAAAATATATACACAAATTTTATTTGATTTTAGTTATTTAAAATTTTTTTCAAATTTATTATTTGTAAATATTTTTGATTGTATTTATAATAAAATATTGATTTCAAATTTTAAAGGTTTAGATTTAATTTTATATAGTAAGGTTTTTTTTCTAAATTATAATATGTTTGATTATATTATTAATATTTATAAGTTTAAAAATCTTTATAAGAATTCAGTCACTTTAAATAAAGTATCTTCTTATTTTAATAGTTATATAAATGTATTCGTATAGTGATGTAATTACATTAAACATGTTATTTAGAAAATTTTTGTGGTTATGTCATCGTTTACGTATTTTATTTTTCTTTTTTTTTAAAATTTTTTTTGTTTTTAAATGTTCTTCTATTTACTATGATTATTCTTTAGGTTTATATCCTAAAATATTTAATGATCAAGGTTTTTTTATGAGATTAGATGAATTTTTATCTTACTTAAATATGTTATTTCTTTTTTATTTTTTTGAATTTTTATTTATATTTAGTTTAGTTATTTTGTGTTGGTTTATTTATAAACCACATGCTATACATTTTCAACTTTATTTTGATCACCATGAGGATAATATGTGAGAGATCGATGAAAATTCTAAAAATATAATTGATAATAAATTAGATATTCATTTAGGTAATTTAAAAAGTAAAGATAGTTTTTTTTGTTTAAAATCAAAAAAAGAATTAATTAATGAAAAAAAATTTCATTATAAATCCATGTTTAATTCTAAGTTGAAAAATTAAACATAGAATTATAGAAAATTTTAATATAGTTAAATGTTTGTTTAAGTAAATTTTTTTTTAGTTATTTGTTAATAAATTATATAACATAAAATTTTTATTCTATTATGTTTTATTATAAGTTGTAAAGCTATTTTTAAAAATAGTGTTTTTTTAATATTAGTAGGTTTTTTAACATCAAAATTACGTTTTTTTTATAAATTCGTAAATAAAAATATTTATATTAAATATTTAGAGGAGGCAAATTTAGAGTTTTGGATAGAATTTTTTATTATTATGAATCAAAATAAAAAACATTTATTTCATTTAGTTGATGAAAGTCCTTGACCGTTAATAGTTTCAATGGGAGCGTATTTCTTTACAGCGTTTATAGTATTTTTTACAATGAGGTTAGATTATAGTTTATGGTTAGTGTATGTAAATTTTGGTATGATATTATTAATAATGTATAGTTGATGAAAAGATGTAATAATAGAAGCAACATATCAAGGAAAGCATACATTAGTAGTAAAAAGAAGTATATGAATAGGATTTATATTATTTATGTTAAGTGAGGTGATGTTATTTTTTGTATTCTTTTGAGGATATTTTCATTATAGTTTGACAATAGTATATGAAATAGGATATTATTGACCAGGTATAGATGTAGAGCCAGTAAAGAGTTATAGATTACCATTATTTAATACAATGATATTAATTTTATCAGGTATAACATTAACAGTAGCCCATAAGTCATTATTATTGGGTGATATCATAAATACAAAAATACGTTTAATATTGACAATATTATTAGGAGTTTTTTTTGAAATGTTGCAAGTAATAGAATATAGTTTAACACCATTTAATATAAATGATTTAGTATTTGGTAATATATTTTATTTTTTAACAGGTTTGCATGGATTCCATGTATTTGTAGGTATTATTTTTTTAATTATATGTCTTATTAGGTTACAAAAAGGTGAAATATTGAGAGAATCTCATACAGGATTTGAGTTCGCAATTTGATATTGACATTTTGTTGATTTAGTTTGAATTATTTTATTTTGTATAGTTTATTGATGATAGCTTATTATCCAAAACATAAAGGTTTTATTTTATTTGGTACTAAGCATTTATTTGAATTTGGTATACATATTGGTCATATTTTTAAAAAAAGTAAATTTTATGCAAGGTGATTTTTACAAGGTGTTAGTAATTTTTTTTTTTTTTTTAAAAGTGATTTAAAAAAAGTTATAATAAATCAATTTACTAGTGAATGGATTGATTTACCTTTGCAAAAAAAAACAAAAAATAGGACGCAGAATTTGAAAAAGTTATTATTTCCAATATTTTTAATAAGTTTTGCAAAAAGTTTATTAAGTATTAGGAGTTTAATTTTAATGGCGCAATATACTGGTTATACTTTTAGTAGAGGTTGGTTTATTTGTCACAATCAATTATTTATTCCGTTTACTCTACGTTATGCTTTATTATTAGGTATGGGTTATTCTGTTTATGATTGAATCGCTGGCTGTCTTACAAATTTTAAAAAAATTTTTAATTTATTTTTTATTTTGTATAGAGAATATAATAATGGGCTTATTTTAGAAAAAAAACATTATATGTTTATTTATCGTTTGCTAGGGTTTAATATTACAGGTTTTTGAGTACCTAGTTTTTTATTTTTGCCTAGAATGTTAGAATCTAGAGTAGCAAATTGGGAAGGTGGTTGTTTATTTATAAAATCTGTGGGTATTATTGATTCTAATGTGTTATCTGGTGATACAACATTACCTTTAACTGCAAATGATGATTCTTTTTTAAGTGTAAATTTTTTTTTTTTTATTTTATCTTTTCATATTTTAAAATATCTATTTTTTTTTTTAAAAAAATGGAGAAATAATGTTAGAGAATTGTCAAAGCGTAAATATTTTTGAATTTTAACTTATTTCACTTTTTATTTCAGGAGTATAAATTATAAATATTGAAGGAATTTATTCTATAAATTTTATGTTCTTATTTATAAAAAGCCTTATTTTTTTAGGGATTCAACTCAAATATATACAAAGTTAACACCTTATGGTGTATTTCGTTTTGGTTTAGATTGTAAATTTAATGAAATACATACTATCGATTTTAATTTAAAAAGTTTAATTTAATGAAAAGTACTATTTTAAAAAAAATTTATAATTTAGAATTTTTAAATATAATACCAAAATTTATAAATATAGGAAAACATATACCTAAAAGTGAGTTTGATATACCTATATTTTGAGACTTTGATAATACTAGTCGTAAAATAATAAAAAAAAGAATAACAATGTTAGTGCATTCTTTTATTATTTTTAATAGTCTTGAGTTTTCTTGTTTTTTTTTATTTGTGTTTTTTTTTTTAATTTATTTTTTTTCTATAAATTTCTCTTTTTTTTTTTTAAAATGGGTTAGTTTTTTTTTTTGAATTACTTTTTTTTCTTTTTTTTGTAGAACTATTATAAAGGTCTTTAAATTATCTATTTATTCTTTAATTTATATATATATTTTTTTTTTTTATTTTCTTATTATTTTGAGTACATTACTTGTTTTTATTTCTTATTTATTAGTTTTTTTTTTTCTTAATAGTTTATTTTATACATTTTTTTTAATTCGTTTTTATTTTTATAAAAATAAATTGAAAAAATTAAGATTATCTGCTTTAAAAAAACCAAAAATTATAATAAAAGAAATTATTGAAGACGAAAGTTTAAGTTTTTTTGAAATGTGGAAAAAAAGAGAAGAATTACTTCAGCCGGATATAATTAATATAGCTTTTATTTTATCAAAAAAAAAAGGAAAAAATAGAACTATGGTACGTGATACTGAAGGTTTATTTATAAAACGTAAATATATCCGTAGAAATAAAATAAAAAGAGTTTTGTTATTTATTTTATTTTTTAGAAAAAGTAAATTTTTTATAAATATAAAAAAATTTATAAAAAATTTACTTTTTTTTTGTTGATTTTTATTTGCTTTAATCAGATTTAAGGAAAAAAAAAAATTAATTTTTACGGTGGATTTTTTAGTTATAGGTTGACAACCAGAATATGTGGGTAATGATGCTAGAAGATGAACTCAAATTTATACTTATACTTATAATAAGTATAATATGACTTTTTATGATTTAAGTGGCTTTTTTCTTTATTTAAGTATTGATTTGGCTCATTATTATGTACCTTTTGTTCGTAGGGTTCATTATGTTTATTGGGAACTTTTTTTTATACAAGTAAGGTCATTATATGAGCCTATGTTAGGTGATAGGGAAAAATTAGTTCTTTATTATTGAAATTGAACTCGTGGTTTATTTTGGTATGATCCATCTTTTTACCGTGGAGTTCTTATACTTCGTAAAAAAAAATATTGAGTAAATTTTGTTTATTTAGATGTTTTTTGTTATTATTTTAATTTTAATAATTTATTTTCTTTTATTTTTAAAATACGTATTTATTTTATTTTTAGATATTTTTTAAAATATTACGTTTTCTTTTTTTTTGAAAAATCATATAAAAAACTTTTATATTATAAGTATTTTTTAATTTATTTCTTAAAAAAAAATTTTTTAATTGTTTATACTTATATTATTTATTTTTTTAATTATTATTTTAAAAGCTATTATAGAGGTATACATTATAGTTTTTTTACTTTTTTTTTTGATAAGTTTGTAATAAATAAATTTGAAAAAACAGAAAAAAAATTTATAAAAAAAGTAAATAAATTGCAGTTCAAACGTTTAGATTTACGTTGGTTTTATAATTATATTTATTTTATAAAGTTTAAATTTTTATATTCAAAGAATTTAGAATATAAAGAAAATAAATATGTTGAAAATTTGACACATAAATTATTATTGTTAGAAGCTTTTTTATCATATTGAAAGTTGTTTAATGAGTTACATTATATAAAAAATGCACCTTTATATATAAGATTATTCACTAGTTTTAATTTTTTATTTGATTTAGATTTAAGTGATTTAAATTTATTTGCATTAGAAATTAGGGATAATGACTATAAAGAAAGGTTTCAAAGATTAAAAAGTGATTTTAGAAAGAAAAATTTGCGTAAAAAACAATTTGAATTAAGAAAAAATTTGTTATTTTTAGATAAAAAAACTGTTTTAAAAAATTCACGTTTATTGAAGTATAATAAAAAAGCAAATGTTATTATAAGGCGTAATAAAAATATATATTAATGTTAAGAAAGATAAAAAATATAACAATAAATTTTGGCCCACAACACCCAGCAGCACATGGAGTTTTGCGTTTGGTTATAGAGTTAAAGGGTGAAACTATAGTTAAAGTTGATCCCCATATAGGTTTATTACATAGAGGTACTGAAAAACTAATAGAAACAAAAATTTATAATCAAGGTTTGCCTTATATGGACAGATTGGATTATGTTTCTACAATGGCACAAGAGCATTGTTATTGTTTAGCTATTGAGTCTTTATTAGATATAAAAGTTACTTATAAAGCAAGTTTAATTAGGATGTTATTTTTAGAAATAACAAGAATATTAAACCATTTATTAGCGTTAACAACGCACGCTTTAGATGTAGGTGCATTAACCCCTTTTTTATGGGGTTTCGATTTAAGAGAGCAGTTAATGGAATTTTATGAGCGTGTTTGTGGTGCTAGATTACATGCAGCTTATATGCGTCCGGGGGGTGTTAATAGTGATATTAGCTTAAATTTATTAGTTGATATCTTTAATTTTTCTGAAAATTTTGATAAACGTTTAGACGAGTTTATGGAATTATTACAAACTAATAGGATTTGGTTAAATAGATTAATTTCTATTGGTTATGTTAACTATTTGGATGCAAAAGATTGAGCTTTTTCAGGTGTTATGTTAAGAGGTTCTGGTTATTTTTGGGATTTGCGTGTTTTTGATCATTATGAAAATTATAGAAATTTTGATGATTTTAAAATAATCCGTGGTATAAATGGTGATTCTTTTGATCGTTTTAGTATTAGGATGTTTGAAATGCTTCAATCAAATTATATAATGCGTACTTGCTTAAAAGGTTTAGATTTTTTTGAAAAAAAGAATAAATTAAAGGATAGTAAGTTCATAAGTAATAATTATAAAGTTGTAAAACCAAAAAGGGCTTTTTTAAAGCAAGATATGGAATCATTAATACAGCATTTTAAATTAAATACAGAAGGTTATTTTGTACCATTAAATGAAAGTTATCGTGTTGTTGAGGCGCCTAAAGGTGAATTTGCTATAGGTTTAAGTGGTAATAAAACAACTAAACCATCACGTTGTCGTATTAAAGCACCAGGTCTTTTACATTTGCAAGGTTTAGATTATTTATCAAAAGGCTTGCTTTTATCAGATTTGGTTACTATAATAGGGACGATGGATTTAGTTTTTGGAGAAATTGATAAATAAAATGTGGGGAGTGCTATTGTTGCTATGAGGCTGATTTTGAACATGATTAACTTGGAATCACTGATACGTACCACTTAGGAAGCTTTATAGGAGAAGGACTCAGCGAGATGTGGATGAATTTGTAGCTAAATGACGTGCAACTTATTATTACTTTCAACGTAGAGTTTTGAGGTTGTATAAATTTTTTAAACGTTTTTTTGACGAATAGGTTTTGGTAAAAAAAAATGGACCCTACATTTAGTAAATGAAAGAAAAAAATAATTTTTTTGGCTTGCTAGTTTAATGGAAAAATACCCGATTTCTAATCGGTGTGATATTGGTTCGAATCCAATGCGAGCCTAATAGGGTGTAGCCAAGTAAGGTTTAAGGCGCTAGATTTTGATTCTGGTATGCGTAGGTTCAAATCCTACCACCCTAAAAAAATAAATAAAAAAATAAATAAAAAAATAAATAAAAAAATAAATAAAAAAATAAATAAAAAAAATAAATAAAAAAATAAATAAAAAAATAAATAAAAAAAAAGGTAGGTGTGGCTGAAATGGAATAAAGCGGTAGATTGTAAATCTACTCCCGAAAGGGTTGTGGGTTCGAGTCCCATCACCTCCAAAATCCTGTAGCTCAACTGGAAGAGCATACGACTGTTAATCGTGGGGTTGTGGGTTCGAGTCCCATCGGGGGCGTTTAGGGCCTGTAGTTTAACTGGGAGAATATTGGTTTTGCACATCAAAGGTATCGGTTCAAGTCCGTTCAGGTCCATAAAAAAAAAAGTCTATAGTTTAATTGGAAAAACATTAGTTTGCGGCATTAAAAATATAGGTTCGAGTCCTATTAGACATCAAATAATAAAAAGTTAGAGTGTAGTGTAATGGTAACATAAGGGCTTTGGGAGCTCTTGCTGTGGGTTCAATTCCCGCCACTCTGATTTTTTATTTTGTCGGTGTAGCTCAGTGGTAGAGCGGCAGCCTGAAAAGCTGTGTCAGCGGTGGTTCGATTCCACTCACCGACAAAAACCCCTTAGTTTAACTGGAAAAATACCCCACTCATGATGGGCGTGATGTAGGTTCGAATCCAACAGGGGTAAGGGATAAAAAACATGTGGCAGAATGGTTATTGCGGCAGCTTTGAAAGTTGTTATCCCTTGGATATATGGGTTCGAGTCCCATCATGTGCTAAAAAAAATTTGAATATAAATAGGTATGTGGCAGAATGGTTATTGCGGCGATTTGCTAAGTCGTGGACAAAAGTCTTGCGGGTTCGAATCCCGTCATACCAATCTGTGGGCTAGTCTAATGGTAGGATACAGGTTTGTCGCACCTGAGGTACGGGTTCGATTCCCGTGCCCAATATATTCATATACATATTTATTTTGTCCTGTAGCTAAATGGTATAGCGTTCGTCTGATAAACGAAAGGCAAAGGTTCGATTCCTTTCAGGAGTAAAAAAATTACCCCGTTAGTTCATCAGGTAGAACACTAGTTTTGTAATCTGGAGGGATAGGTTCAAGTCCTATACGGGGTAATTTTTAGGTGTGATGGAATGGTAGACATGTAAGGTTTAGATTCTTATGATTTTAATAATCGTGGGGGTTCAAGTCCCCCCACCTACAAAAATCCTCTGGCGGAATGGTAGACGCGGTAGACTTAAAATCTATTCTAATTATTTAGGTACTGGTTCGAGTCCAGTGAGGAGAACATGTGAGTATGGTGTAAGGGAAACACGTGGGGCTCATGTTCCTAAGATAGATGTTCGAGTCATCTTGCTCACAATAATAAAGGCCTGTTAGTTTAATGGAAAAATACCCGGCTTTTAATCGGTGTGATATTGGTTCGAATCCAATACAGGCCAACTAAATGGAATTTATAGATATAACGTCTTTTTTTTTTTAAGTTTTTTTTATTTTTTTTATCTTAATATTTAAATTTTTAATTAATGATTAATTTTTAAATATTATAAAATATTTTATTTTTTTTTTATGTGAAAATGTTTAAAGTCCGTAGAGTATTTGAAGTTTAAAATATATTGTTAAAAATATAGTTATTAACATTATATATAATTTATAATTTTGTTAGAATAAGTTATAGTTTTATTAAATATATTTTATAATTGTTAGAATAAAGTAAGTGAGTTAAAAGATTAATTAATAAAGAAAAAACAACAACTAAGGGTTTGATCCTGGCTCTGAATGAATGCTCGTAGATCAATATTACACATGCAAGTTTATTAAAAGGTATATATTATGTTTTATGGCGATAAGGTGAGTATAATAAAAGAAATCAGATATTGTCATAAAAAAAAAATGATAAATATAATAAGATTATATAAAGTGTGAAGACGCAATTGAAGTTTCTTTTACAAGATTAGGTAATACGTTATTGTAAAGGCTAACGTAGCCAACGATCTTTAACGGATGTGGGAGCATGGACCGTCACACCGGGTTTGAAATAGTACCTGAACCTATCAGTTTCTGGGGCAGCAGTGTGGAATCTTGGACAATGGACGAAAGTTTGATCCAGTTAGGTCGCGTGTTATATTAAAACCACAGTTGAAATTAATGTAGATATAGGAAAAAAATGATATTACTATATAGAAAAGGTCCGGCTAATATTCGTGCCAGCAGCCGCGGTGATACGGATGGACCAAGTGTTATTCATCTTAACTGGGTGTAAATGCATGTAGCCTGATTATTGTATAAATATCAAAAGATACTCAAAATGGAGTAGTATGATAACAAAATTAATAGTCTTGAGTTTTTTAGGTTTTTATAGGCAGTTCTTGAGTATGGGTAGAATCAGTTGATGTTAGAAAGACGACCTAAAAGTGTAAACATATTAAAATAAAAAACTGACGGTGAGGTGCGAAAGTGTAGGTATCGAATAGGATTAGACACCCTTGTAGTCTACACCCTGAACTATGTGCATTATTTATTGTAGAATAAAAATTACAGTATTTCAAGTTAATGTCCAAATGCACTACCTGGGAACTACAGCCGCAAGGTTAAAACTTAAAGGAATTGACGGTAAGCTAGTCTCTAGCGGTGGGGCATGTGGTTTAATACGTATCAACGCGTCAAATCTTACCAGTCCCAGCCAACCAAGGGAAAATTATTCAACGTTAATTTGACATACGGGGTGGTGATGGTTCTTGCATGGCTGCAGTAAGTCCGTGTCTTGAGATGTTAGGTTCAATCTTGTAACGGGCGTAACCCTTATTTTTTTGTTTATATATAAATACTATTCGCGTAGCGATTGGAAGTAAGGATGAAGGCAAGTCTGTATGAGGCACATGGGCTGGGCTACGCATTTGCCACAATGGAGGTTACAATAGAATATAGCTTTGTGAAATGTTATATAACGTACAAAAACTTCCTAAGTTCGGATTGTTATCTGCAAATCGACAACATGAAGGAGGAATCGCTAGTAATCGCTTATCAGAATGAAGCGGTGAATCTAACTATGCTTACGTACAAACCGCCCGTCAGGCGGTAATAGGGCTATTTCTGGAAGCCTTTGATGGGAGTTTTCTTGTTTTATTTTTTTTATGTTGGTACCTTTGGTTTTTAAAATTCATTACATTTTCTTTTTTTATTGCAGTTGGTCATATTTATTTGGTGTTGATTGCTGCTAAGTCGTAACACGGTAATGTTAGGGGAACCTGTCGTTGGGAAGACCTATTTTTAAGGGTAAATTTTTTGTTTATTTTTTTAATTTTTGCGGATAACATAACTGGAAATGTGTTGGATTGCAAATCTAAAAATAAGGGTTCGAGTCCCTTTCCGCGCTCTTTTAAAACTAGTTTATTATTTTTTTTTAATTACGAGATAGGTCACAAATAAAAAAAGTTAACTTGTAAAAAAAGTATAAAGTTATTTTTTTTATTTTTTTTTTAATAGCTAAATAAAGTTAAAAATTTTGCCACTCGTATTTTTTTTATTATTAAAAAAGGTGAGGGGTGTAGTTTCAATTGGTTAAAATAGTGGTTTTCAATGCCGAAGTTGTGGGTTCGAGTCCCGCCACCTGTGTTTTTGAAAATAGTTTAATGGTAGAATATTACTTTGTGGCAGTAAAGGTAAGGGTTCGATTCCCTTTTTTCCAAAAAAAAAAAATTTTTAAATTTTTTTTCTTAAAGTTATTTTTTGATATTAGTAGGTTTTTTAACATCAGAATTAAGTTTTTTTTATAAATTTGTAAATAAAAATATTTAATATAAATATTTATAATTTTGTGTAGAATAAAACTTGAAATTTAACTATGGATTTAAAAAAAGATTATAGATCTTGATAAATATTTATATGTAAATGAATAGATAGGTTTTTTATTAAAAAATTTAATGATAGGTTGTTAATGTATAAGGAATAACTAGCAATCTTTAGATTATTAGTTGTATTTAGGTGAATGGTCTTTATCTTTTGATGAAAATAAAAATAAGATAAAACATTTAGGTTTATAAAGAATAAATTGACTAATGTTTTTTATGGAGATCTTTATAGTTTTTAAATAACTATAAATATTTGATAATTAAAAAATAAAAGAAATGCTAATAGTAATATTAATACCACTTTTAATTATATTTGTAATTGCAATATTAACTTTATTGGAGAGGCGTTTATTAGCAAATTTTCAAAGGCGTGTTGGTCCAGATAAGGTAGGTTTGTTTGGTATATTACAACCAATAGCTGATGCTTTAAAATTATTGTTTAAAGAAATGATAGTACCTGGTATTTCAAATATGTTTATATTTGTAGCAGCTCCTTTATTGATATTTTTATTAAGTTTAATAAATTGGAGTATAATACCATTTTTTTATGGTAATGTATTAGTTGAAGAACTGAATCTTGGTTTTTTATTTATATTTGCAATATCGTCTTTAGGTGTATATGGTATAATAATGGCAGGTTGAGCTAGTAATTCTAAATATGCATTTTTAGGTTCTATGCGTGCAGCTGCTCAAGTTATTTCTTATGAAGTTTCCATTGGTATAATAATTATGATTGTAATTATTTATGTAGGTTCTTTTAATTTAACAAAAATAGTTGAATCTCAATTATTTATATGGAATGTTTTTATTTGTTGACCTTGTTTTTTGTTGTTTTTTGTTTCTGCTTTAGCAGAAACAAATAGAGTACCTTTCGATTTACCTGAAGCAGAGTCAGAATTAGTTTCAGGATATAATGTTGAATATTCTGCTTTTACTTTTGCTTTGTTTTTTTTAGCAGAATACTCAAATATTATTTTAATGAGTTTTTTGATTGTATTATTGTTTTTCGGTGGTTGATTGCCTTTATTTAATATAAATATATTTTTTTTTTTATCGAAAGAACTTTGGATAATTTTAAAAGCTCTTTTTATTATTTATTTATTTATACTTGTCAGAGGTACTTTACCAAGATATAGGTATGATCAATTGATGTCTATTGGTTGAAAAGTTTTTTTACCATTATCGTTAAGTTATTTGTTGATTTATATGGTATTTATGTTTATTTTTTACATTTAAAAATGTTGATTTTTATTATTGTTAAAGGTATTATTATAATTGATGCAATTTTCATTAGATTTTTAAAAATGTAATTTATATTTTAACTTATAATTACATTATACTTTTTATTCTTTAATTAAATGAAAAATGAAGAAAAAAATGTAAAAGTAAGTAAAAATTATACATTACCTTCTTGAATATTATCAAACTATGGTACAATTAAAGAAGTAAAAGATGGTGTAGTTATTGTAAAAGAAGGTCTAAATAAAGTAGGTATGTCTGAAATGGTCGAATTTGAGAAAAGTGGACTAAAAGGTATAGTGAACTATTTAGGTATGGAAAAATCAATAACAGTTTTGGGTAACATTACTAGTTTAAAAGTTGGTGATCTTGTAAAAAGATTAAACACTTTACCTTATTTGGATGTTAATAATAATATTTTAGGGAGAGTAGTAGATCCTTTAGGTAATACTTTAGATGGATTAGGCGAAATAAAAAATGTAAAAGGAGGTAAAAGACTTTTTATTGAAAAAAAAGCTCCAGGTATAATAGAAAGAGAGTCAGTTAGAAATTCATTAGAAACTGGTGTAAAATTTTTAGATAGTATGATTCCTATAGGTTTAGGTCAACGTGAATTAATTATTGGTGATCCTAAAACAGGAAAAACAACTATAGCTATTGACACAATTATAAACCAAAAAGGAAAAGGTTTAATTTGTGTTTATGTTGTAATCGGGCAAAAACAAACAAGTTTATTAAAGATTTTAAAAACTTTAAGAAATAAAGGTTGTATGTCTTATACAACAATAGTTATGGCTTCAGCAGCTGATTCTGCTGTTATGCAATATTTAGCTCCATATAGTGGTTGTACTATAGGTGAGTTTTTTATGGCAAAAGGAAGAGACGTTTTAATTGTTTTTGATGATTTAAGTAAACATGCTGTTGCTTATCGTCAAATGTCTTTATTATTAAGAAGACCTCCGGGTAGAGAAGGTTATCCGGGTGATGTTTTTTATTTACATTCTAGATTATTAGAAAGATCTGCAAAAATGAAAAATGATAGAGATACAGTTAAAAATCATGTAATAAATGGTGGTTCTTTAACAGCTTTTCCAATAATTGAAACAGTAGATGGTGATATATCAGCTTATATACCTACAAACGTTATTTCTATAACAGATGGTCAAGTTTTTTTAGAAGCTACTTTGTTTAACCAAGGTGTACGTCCAGCTATAAGTCCAGGAGTATCGGTTAGTCGTGTTGGTGGTGCTGCTCAATCAAAAGTTATGAAGAGTCTTGCAGGTTCTTTAAAGCTAGAGCTAGCACAGTATCGTGAAATTGTTGATTATATTAGTTTAGGTTTGTCTGTTGATGCTTCTACTAAATTCTTATTGGATAAAGGTTCTAGATTACAAAAATTAATGAATCAACCACAAAATCAACCAGTAAATATTACTACACAAATTGTTTTATTATATGCTGGTTTAAAAAATTTATTAAATGATGTTGTTTTATCTGATATAAATATTTTTGAAAGAAAATTAAGTTTTTTATTAAAAACGGATTTTTTTTCTAATTTATTAAAAGATACAATAAAAACAAAGTTATTTGATAACGTTGTTGAGTATTTGATTTATGGTTTAAAAATTACTTACTTTACAAAAAAGTAAATTAAGTTTTTAAAATAAACAATTTTTAATATTATATAAAAAATGAAAGAATTAGTTATAGGTTTAGTTATGAGTGCGAAATTATTAGGTGCAGGTATGGCAACAGTAGGTATAATTGGTGCAGGTATAGGAATTGGTGTTTTATTTGGTGCGTTACTTATTAGTTTAAGTCGTAATCCTTACATGGAAGATAAATTTTTGAGATATTTATTTTTAGGTTTCGCTTTAACAGAAGCTATGGGTTTATTGGCAGTAATGATGGCGTTTTTAATATTGTACTCGTAGTTCACCCCCCTTTATTATTAATTTAAATAACTTTTTTTGACAAGTAGGTTTTGGTAAAAAAAAATGGACCCTCATTTTAGTAAATGAAAAAAAAAAAGAAGATTTAAAATTAAAAAATGAATAAAAAAACCCTTAGTTTAATGGTAGAATGTCACATTTTCACTGTGAAGATATGGGTTCGATTCCCGTAGGGTGCTTTGTGTTAAATAAAAAATTATATGATTATAAGAGTAAAAAATGAATACCTAGGTATTATTTAATTTAAGGCGTTAAAATAAAAACGAAAAGTTACATGTAGTTTTAAAGAAGCAATGATATGTAAATACCTTAAACAAAAAATTGATGATAAAAAAATTCCATAAATAAAAATAATATTTGTGGAGAAAACTTGATGAATTGAAACATCTTAGTAGTTAAAGGAAAAGAAATTAATAAAGATTCCGTAAGTAGTTGTGAGCGAAAATGGAGAAGGTCTGTAATGGTTTATAAATATATCGAAAAATAATAAAAATTTACCAGAGAGGGTTTAACAAAAAAAAAGTCCCGTATTGATATATTGTAAAAAAAAAAGTTAAAGAGTAAAACGCTGTATGTGAGAGTGTGTTTGAAAAAGGTAGAACCTCCTACTAAACCTAAATATAAATAATAACCGATAGTGAACAAGTACCGTGAGGGAAAGGTGAAATAGCATCCTAAAAAGAGGAATGTTGAAAAGAATTGAAATTTTTTACTTATAAGCCGTTGGGGTATATAAAATATATGACAGCGTACCTTTTGCATAATGGGTCAGTGAGTTAATTTATGTAGCGAATATAAATTTGAAAAAAATGTATATGTAGTGAAAGCGAAACTACTTAAAGGTAGTAAAATAGTTATATGAATTAGACCCGAAACCAAGTGATCTAACCATGGGCAGGTTGATATTAAGTTAGAGGACCGTACCCTTATCTGTTGCAAAAGATTGGGATGATCTGTGGTTAGGAGTGAAAAGCTAAGCGAACTTGGAGATAGCTGGTTTTCTACGAAATCTATGTAAGTAGAGTATTTTCTTTTTCTTTAAAAGGGTAAGGCACTTAGTAATCTAGGGGATCGTCTTTTCAGGCTTCTTCAAAATTATTAAAACCTAGAATATTTTAAATGAAATAAGAAGGTTAAACAGTCTACGGGTTCAAGATTCGTCGGACAAAAAGGAAAAAGCCTAGATTATAAACTAAAATCTTTAAATTCTAGCCTAGTGCATAAGATCGTATATAAATAAAAAAAATTAGGAAGTTGGCTTAGAGGCAGCCATCTTTTAAAGAAAGCGTAACAGCTCACTAATAAAGAAAATTTAATATAGGTCGACAATGTATAGAGACTATTCAGCTTGAGATTGAAGTTATAAAAAATAAATAAAAATTTATTTTGGTAGTAGAATGTTCTGTATATTTGTAAAGAAAAATTGTGAAGTTTTTTGTTAATATCAGAAGTAAGTATGCTGACATGAGTAGCAAAAATAATGTATTAAGTTTTAAAATAATTAATTATTTTGAAAGTTTAAATTTAACCATTATCACCGTAAGATCAAGGTTTTCTTAGCAAGGTTAAACCACTAAGAGTTAGTCGGCCCCTAAGAATAAGGTAGTTCTGAGTTTGATGGGTAATATGTTTAATATTAATATACTAAATTAAAGTGATTATATAAAATAATAGGATGATTTTTATTAGATTAAATTTTGTATTATTTTGTGTATATAAAAAAGCTTAATTAAAAAACCGTACTAAAAACCAACACAGGTGATCAGGCAGAGTATGCTAAGGTGTAAAGAGAACAATATTAAAGGAACTCGGCAAAATGACTTTGTAACTTCGGGAGAAAAAGTATCTTAAAGTTTAGAAATTAATTAGAAAACTTTGGTTATTTAATGTAATTATTGGATTTTAAGTTGTAACAGAAATGGGGGGGGCGACTGTTTATCAAAAACACAGGATTATGCTAAATTTTTAAAATGATGTATATGATCTGACTCCTGTCCGGTGCCGTGTGGTGATTATTTTGTAGTTCATCGCTATAGATATAAGCTTCCGGTAAACGACGGCCTTAACCTTGAGGGTCTGAAAGTAGCGAAATACCTCGGCAATTAATTGTTGTCGTGCATGAAAGGAGTAACGACCTCCCTACTGTCTCTAATATTGACTTGGCGAAATTGAAATCTCTGTGAAGATTCAGAGTACTTTTAGTGGGACGGAAAGACCCCGTGCAGCTTTACTACAATCAAATATTGTTTATTTATATCAAATACGCAGGATAGATATGAGCTTATTATGCCTCAATTTCTTTTGGAATTGATTGCGTTAGGCTTCCTTGAAATAGTATCTTTTTTTATGAATAGACTAACTAATTATATTTCTTTTTAGGACATGGTTTGGTAGGTAGTTTGACTGGGGCGGTCGCCCCCTAAAGAGTAACGGGGGCGTACAAAGGTATACTTTATATTAAAATAATATTTGATATATTAGCATAACAGCATAAGTATGCTTGACTGTTTTTATTTACTTATAAAACAGGAACGTAAGTTGGTTGTAGTGATCCGATAGTTCTGTGAGGGAGGGCTATCGCTAAACGGATAAAAGTTACGCCGGGGATAACAGGCTAATGGTTCTTGAGAGTCCTTATCGACAGGACCGATTGGCACCTCGATGTCGGCTCATCACCTCCTGGTAAAGTAGGTAATACCAAAGGTTCGACTGTTCGTCGATTAAAGTGATACGTGAGCTGGGTTCAGAACGTCGTGAGACAGTTTGGTCCCTATCTACTAAAAGTTTAAAGAATTGAATTATATCTTCCTTAGTACGCAAGGACTGGGTTGTCTTTAAATTTATTAATTTAAAGTAAACAATATTTAATAAAAGAGTATATCTATGGTGGTTCGGTTATCATGCTTTTGGTACAGTCGAGTAGCTAAATATACTAAATATAATAACTGATTAATTTAAGTTAGAGTGTTTTTAAATAAATTTATTCTTTCATCCTAGTAATAGATTATTACTTAGATAGTTTTTTTGTGTAAGTATTGTAAAATATTTAGCTAATTTTAACTAAACAGGGTTTAGTCATATGATTTTTTATTTATCTTTTTTGCAGGTTTATCGAAACATGATTTTCGAAAAATTTTTATGAATTGTAAATTTTAACTGTATTAAAAATTTATAGTATGTAATTAAATGTTTTGGGTTTACCAATATAATAAACAATTTTTTATATTAGTAAAAAGTATTGTTTTAAATGTAAGTGGATGTATATGACGTTGTATAATTATAAGTGAAGAGTCAAAAAAGTGTAAAAAAAAAAGTAGAATTAAATGATTTAAAGTCTTTAAATTTGAAAAAAGTGGAGGTAGTAAAAAAGAATAAGTGAAAGTAAATTTAGTAGTGAAAAATGCATTTAGGAATAAATAAATGGAATAAAATAGTGAATTATTTTTGTTTGATATTAGGATTAATTTTATGTTTTAATTTTTTGGTAAGTTTTTTGGATTATAGTTTTTTTTTTAGTAATGTTATGGTAAATTATGTCGATGGTTTAAATATAGGTTACATATTAAGTATAGATAACATATCAATCATATTTTTATTATTAACTAGTTTTTTATTAATAACTTGTTTATTATTAAATTGGTTTTTAATATATAAAGAAAATTTATTTTATGTAGTATTAATATTAATTTGAATAATATTGATAAATATATTTATGGTAAATGATTTATTATTATTTTTTTTTTTTTTTGAATCGATAGTGATACCCATGTTTATTTTAATAGGTCTATGGGGTGGTAGAAAAAGGCGTATAAAGGCAGCATATATGTTGTTGATGTATACGTTATTTGGTTCTATTTTCTCCTTATTTACCTTTTTGTATTTATATTTTTGTGTTGGAAGTACTAATTTTATTTTTTTAAATGGTATAAATATATTCTTATTAAATCAAAATGTATTATTTTTTTTTTGTTTTTTTGGTTTTTCAGTGAAGATACCTATAGTACCTTTACATTTATGGTTACCTGAGGCTCATGTAGAGGCGCCAACAATGGGTTCAATATTATTAGCAGGTATTTTATTAAAATTAAGTTTCTATGCTTTTTTACGTTTAATTTTTTTTTTTTTAGATGGTTGATTTATAATAGTTTTATTTACTATATTTTTAATTGGTTTTTATTTACCATCATTAGCAGCCATGGTTCAATTGGATATAAAAAAAATTATAGCGTATTCTTCTGTATCACATATGAATTTTGGTATGTTTGGTTTATTTTCAAAAAATTTTATTGGTTTATTGGGTAGTTTTTTTTTAATGGTAGCACATGCTATTGTAGCTAGTGCTTTGTTTTTAGCAATAGGTATATTATATGAACGTTATAAAACAAGAGTTGTTTTTTATTATAGTGCACTTTTTTTTTTGATGCCATTATGATGTGTTAGTTTTTTTGTTTTTATATTAGCAAATTTTGGGTTGCCTTGTACTATAAATTTTGTAGGTGAATTTATAATACTTTTATCTATTTTAAATGTAAATATTTTAGTTATAATTTTTTTATTTATAGGGTTATTATTAACTTTAGGTTATTCATTATTTTTATATAATAGAATGGCTCACGGGGGTATAAATGCTATGTTTATTCGTTATTACAATGATATTTCAAGGCGTGAATTTGTATTATTGATAAATTTTGTTATTTTTACAATATTATTTGGTATTTTCCCACAATTACTAATAAAATATTTTTTTTTAGTTAATTATTTTTTATTTTGTTTAGTATAGTGTTTGCTTCTTATGTAATGATTTTAAAATATTCTTTTATTTGTTTAATATTAGTTTTAATTTTGTTTTTTTTATCTTTTTTATTAACACCTCGTTTATATGATGAGGAAAAAATATCTATATATGAATGTGGTTTTAGCCCTTATGGTGATTCAAGAACCCGTTTTGAAGTAAAGTTTTATCTTGTTGCTATTTTGTTCATTATTTTTGATTTAGAACTTACTTTCTTATTTCCTTGAATAATAATTTTTTTTGATTTACAATTTTTTAGTATTTTTATTATGTTTTTTTTTTTAATTATACTTTTCATTGGATTTGTTTACGAATTAACAACTGGTTCTTTAGATTGAAATGTTAGTTAAGCACATAAAAAAAAATTTAAATATAATTTTTTTAAATATTAACTTTATAAATTTTATTAATTACTTTATTATTTCCGATTTTTATATACACATTTATTTAAAAAATCGTTTTAATATTACTTCTTTTTTTAAATTTTTAAAGTTCAGTTCTTTATTTAATATGCATCTTTTAATGGATATAAAATGTGAAGATATTTGTTTTTTTTCTAATATTTATCGTTATAAAATGACTTATGTTTTTTTAAGTATTTATTATAATACTCGTTTTTTTGTTACTATTTTCTTAAAAGAGCATGAAAATATTGATAGTATTTCTTCTATTTTTAGTTCCGCTGAGTATTTAGAACGTGAAGTCTGAGATGAATTTGGTGTTAATTTTAAGTTAGTTAATAAAAAAATAAATAGACGTTTACTTACTGATTACGGTTTTAAAGGCCATCCTTTAAAAAAAAATTATCCGTTAACTGGGTTTTACGAGTGTGTTTATTTTTTTGAAAAATCAAGGATAAAAAATATTCCTATAAATTTGTTACAAGAGTATAGGAAATTTAGTTTTCGTACTTATATATTATAATTTTTTTATGCATAATATAAATTTTAGTTTTTTTATATTAGTGTTTATTTTATTTCTAATTATTTTTGTTTAGAATTATATATATTTGTTTGTAATTTTTGTAAAATCAGTGCATAATGGGAACTTAAGGTTTAGTAGTTGTTTTTCACGCATGTTCGCGCGTTGGTTTTTGTCAACAAATCATAAGGATATAGGAACATTATATCTATTATTTAGTATATTTGCAGGAATAATCGGAACATGATTTTCGTTAATGATAAGAATGGGATTAGAATATCCCCATTTGCAATATTTAAATTATGTTTATTCTATTTTTTTTTATTTGAATAAATTAAATTTATTATTTAAAATAATATATTTAATAAATGTTATTGATTAAGAAAAAAAAAAAAGTGTTATTTTGATTTGGAACTGCTGTTTTTTTTTTAGTATTAATTTCGTTTTTTACGAATAATTTCTATTTATTAATTTGAAGGATAGGACTGTTTATTGGTACATTAGCAGTATTTATTGGAATAAAACTATATTATTATTTTGCATTATTACCAATATTTGAAGAAAATCTAAAAGAATTTTTTAAAAAAAATTATAAAATAAATAAAGTCAGTTTGTTTATATTAAAATGAACAAATTTAATTTATATTTATAATGATATTTTAATAATAATAACAAAATTAATTTCTAATATAAGATATTTTATTTTTAGATACGGTCTTGATAAAAATATTTTATGGAAATTTTTTGAAAATTTTGTATATATAATTTTTTTTATAATAATACTTAATTACATTAAAACTTTAGTATTAAAATTAAAATTGAGTAAAAAGCTTTTTATAACAAAAAATCTTATTGATTTTATAGAATCGAGATTTATTTTTTGATTTATTTTTACTTTTTTATTTTTATTTTTTGGAAAAATTTTTTTTATAAAATGAATTGTATTCTTATATTTATATTATATATTTTTAAGGAGTTGTGAATATAGTGGAAAAGAATTATATGGGTATTCATATAATAATTATTTAATGGATTATAATTCGGAAGATTATAAGTTATCAATTCAGAATAAATATATGAAAAAAAAAAAAAACATATATGATGAATTAATAGAAACAAATTATATATTTAAGAATTGTAATTATGAAGATGATTATGAAATAGGAAAAATAAAATGATATGCAACAAAAAAGCAAATAGATAATTATAAAAGTAAAGAATTAAGAATGAATGATATGGATTTATATAATGATCAGGCAGAATTATATTTCAAGGAATATGGTAATGATATATATTATTGTATAGTAAGTAAAATATTGCATTTATTAAAATATAATATATTATATATAATAAGAATAGAACAGGAGTTGTTATTAGAAGAGACGCGAGTTAAAAAAAAAAAAAAGAAAAACTAATAAAAAAAAAAAAAGAATATGAAAAGTTATTATGAGAATTAAAATTTTTTTTTGAGGTATTAAAAAAAAATGAAATAGATTTTTATATAATAAATTTAGATTATTTATTAGATAATTTTGATACATTGGGTGGTTTTACTACATTAGATACTTATTATGATTTTAATAAAATAAAAAAATATTTTTTGTTTGAAATAAGAAAAATAAAAAAAATGAAATATGATAATAAGATAATTAGAGAACAATTAAAAAAAGTATATGAAAATTATTATAGAAAATTAAGATCAATAAATAAAGAAGAAAACAATTGAGAATATAATGGTTGTAGTAATAGTTTATTATCTTATAATATAACAGATAATAGTTCCAGTTTAAAGATAGCTACTAATTTACTTAATAAGTTAAATCAAAATTTAATTACTAAAGATGAGTTTGATAAATTATTTGTTAAAGATACAGAAGACGAGTATTTAGAAAAAATTTACATACACCACAGTACTCGTTTACTTGATTCTCAAATTAATAATATGTCAATAGTTCATCCAAAGTTTAATAGTTTTTTTTTGCTTAATAAAAAGTTAACGTATGATGAACAAGTTATAAAAGATTTAATCTTTGAATCGTATATTTATACTTATTTGGGTTATTATATGGATTTCTATAAGTTACATCTTTATGTGCAATTATTTTATTTTGTTTTTAGTTTGAAACCAATAATAATTTTTGGATTATATTTAGGTGAAATAAATATTTGATTGTTAAGATTGAATTTGGTATTAAATATAATAGTGTTAATAAATATAGTTACTTTAACAATAATAGTTACGTTAGATTTCTGGACATATATATCATTGATCTTTATAAAAAGATTGGGTTATATAGAAGATGATAAAAGTCTTTGGATAAGGTTACACTATTTAAAAGATATAACATGGGGTAACTTTTGATATTTGCCAATAACATTTATAATATTCATATGTTTTTGAATTGTTTATTTATAAATTTTTTTATTTAGGTTTATTTTATTAATATAATAGTGTATTTTTTTTTTTAGTGCATAATGGGAACTTAAGGTTTAGTAGTTGTTTTTCACGCATGTTCGCGCGTTGGTTTTTGTCAACAAATCATAAGGATATAGGAACATTATATCTATTATTTAGTATATTTGCAGGAATAATCGGAACATGATTTTCGTTAATGATAAGAATGGGATTAGAATATCCCCATTTGCAATATTTAAATGGTAATTGACCGCAATATAATGTAGTAATAACAGGATACGCATTTATTTTGATATATATATATTTTACTGTATTTTTTTTAATATTTATTAGTTTTATTTTTTATTTTTTATTTGTTTTAAAAAAAAGAAAAATAAGTTGTAAATTAAAATGTATTTTTAAAAATAATAATATACAGAAAATCCAAAAAAGGAAATATTATAGTTATAATAATAATTCTAAGAAAAAAAAATATATATCATTAAAAAAAAATTATATACAAAAACGATATAATTGAGTTTTTGCATTTTTTAGCCGTCAAAAAAGTGTATCTAGTAATAAAACGTTAAAAAATTTAGAAAATAAGCGTAATTTTTCAAAAACTGATAATTATCAATTTGATTGAAATAAAATATTAAAAAGTTATTCTACTGATATAAAATCTTTTTTTAAATCTGGTTATACAAAAGGACTTCCTAAACAAAAAAATGACGAACACCTTCTACAAAAAAAGGGTGGACAACATCCTGGTATATATACAGAGGATGGTATATTAAGTATGACGCATACAAATAGTAGTTTTGTTAAAATCCACTGTAATAGCAGTTCATATACTTGTCCAAATACACCGCTTTTAAATTTAATTGTTGGCAAAGAACATTTAAATGATGAAAATATAAAAAAAATACAAATGTACTTTGCATCTTTAAAGCAATTAAAAAAAGAAAAAAATGCTTTATTTTTAAAAAAAAATAAAGACATCGTGGACTATGATAAGTTTACTATTTTAGAAAATCTTATTCAGAGTATAGAAAATGGTATGCTTTTGAATTTGTATAAAAGTGTAGTAATCACGCCTGAATTTATATTTAATTTAAATAAAGTAGGTTTAAGTTTTGACGTTACCGAAGCTATTGCTTGTGATATAGTTTATGCTTTTGCTGCAGTTAGTGTAACAATAATACCACATAATTTAACGAAAGGTGAATATTCAAAAATGTATTTAACTTATTTAAATATAAAAAATCAAAGAGATTATTATATATTATCTAATAAATATAATATACCTGTTAAAAAGTTTATTTTATCTTTAGAAGATTTAAATAAAATTACAGTAAATAACATAAAATTAAAAGATTTGAAGTATCGCCAATATGTTTACCCTGATGGTTTTTTAGAAAAGTATAAGTGAAGTGGTTATTCTAATTCTTTAAAATATTATAAAAAAGATTATCTTTACACTTGTAAAGAAGAGCATTTATCTGATTTCGATTTAAAAGATTGGTCCAATGTCATTGATTAAGAGAAAAAAAAAAGTGTTATTTTGATTTGGAACTGCTGTTTTTTTTTTAGTATTAATTTTGTTTTTTACAAATAAATTTGGTTTATTAATTTGAAGAATAGGATTGTTTATTGGTACATTAGCAATATTTATTATAATAAAACTATATTATTATTTTGCATTATTACCAATATTTGAAGAAAATTTAAAAGAATTTTTTAAAAAAAATTATAAAATAAATAAAGTCAGTCTGTTTATATTAAAATGAACAAATTTAATTTATATTTATAATGATATTTTAATAATAATAACAAAATTAATTTCTAATATAAGATATTTTATTTTTAGATACGGCCTTGATAAAAATATTTTATGGAAATTTTTTGAAAATTTTGTATATATAATTTTTTTTATAATAATACTTAATTACATTAAAACTTTAGTATTAAAATTAAAATTGAGTAAAAAGCTTTTTATAACAAAAAATCTTATTGATTTTATAGAATCGAGATTTATTTTTTGATTTATTTTTACTTTTTTATTTTTATTTTTTGGAAAAATTTTTTTTATAAAATGAATTGTATTCTTATATTTATATTATATATTTTTAAGGAGTTGTAAATATAGTGGAAAAGAATTATATGGGTATTCATATAATAATTATTTAATGGATTATAATTCGGAAGATTATAAGTTATCAATTCAGAATAAATATATGAAAAAAAAAAAAAACATATATGATGAATTAATAGAAACAGATTATATATTTAAGAATTGTAATTATGAAGATGATTATGAAATAGGAAAAATAAAATGATATGCAACAAAAAAGCAAATAGATAATTATAAAAGTAAAGAATTAAGAATGAATGATATGGATTTATATAATGATCAGGCAGAATTATATTTCAAGGAATATGGTAATGATATATATTATTGTATAGTAAGTAAAATATTGCATTTATTAAAATATAATATATTATATATAATAAGAATAGAACAGGAGTTGTTATTAGAAGAGACGCGAGTTAAAAAAAAAAAAAAAGAAAAACTAATAAAAAAAAAAAAAGAATATGAAAAGTTATTATGAGAATTAAAATTTTTTTTTGAGGTATTAAAAAAAAATGAAATAGATTTTTATATAATAAATTTAGATTATGTTTGTGATCAATTTGCAGACGAGATGCCAGGTGATTGCTATTTTGGTTTTGAAGAAGTTACTATTTATTTTTTGTTTGAAATAAGAAAAATAAAAAAAATGAAATATGATAATAAGATAATTAGAGAACAATTAAAAAAAGTATATGAAAATTATTATAGAAAATTAAGATCAATAAATAAAGAAGAAAACAATTGAGAATATAATGTTTATAGTAATAGTTTTTTAGATTATTGTTTAAAAAATAATAGTTTTCGTTTTTATTTAACTATTAATAAAGTAAAAAGCTTAATTACTGATGAAGAACTGGATAAATTGCTTTTTAATAAAGAAAAAATTGTATATTTAAATAAAAAAGTTATATATTATATTAATAGTATATTAAATGTTGAATTTAATAATATATCAATTGCTAGACCGGAAGTTTGTACATATGGTATTCCTTTGGTAAAGTTAACGTACCATGAAGATATAATAAAGGATTTTTTTTTTAGTTCAAGTATATTTAAATATTTAGGTTATTATATAGATTTTTATAAGTTACACCTTTATGTGCAATTATTTTATTTTGTTTTTAGTTTGAAACCAATAATAATTTTTGGATTATATTTAGATGAAATAAATATTTGATTGTTAAGATTGAATTTGGTATTAAATACAATAGTGTTAATGAATATAGTGATTTTTATGATAATATTTATATTAGAATTATATTTATATATATCATTAGTATTAAAAAAAAAATCTAATTATAGACAAAGTAAAAAAAGTTTTAGAATGTTGTTAGTTTCTATGAAAAAAAATATATTGGAAGAATATTGGTATATACCAATAATATTCATATGTTTTTGAATTATAATATAATGGTTAAGAAAAAAGAAAAATTTATTAGAACAAAAATACATTCAAATATTGGGACAATAGGCCATGTAGACCATGGCAAAACAACTTTAACTGCAGCGATAACTTATGCTTTGTCTTTAAAAGGTTTAGGAGATTTTAAAGATTATGAAGCAATAGATAAAAGCCCTGAGGAGCGTAGACGTAGAATAACTATAAATACGACACATGTCGAATATGAAACAAATAAGAGACATTACAGTCATATAGATTGTCCAGGGCATCAAGATTACATTAAAAATATGATTAAAATAACATCAAATAAAAATTATAAGTTAAAAAAGAGAAATACTTATAATAAAGTAATAAAGCGTGGTATAAAAATTTGAAATTCAGTTATAAGTGGTAATCGTCATTATTCAGGTGGTGGAAATGGTGGTGGAAAAAAGCCACCACATTCTAACAATGCTTTCAAGGAAAATACAGGACATTATACAGAGGAAGTGTCGATTGATTTGGATATATTAAAGATGATTAATCGTAATTATATGAAAAACAAGTTATCAAATCAGAATAATAGTAAAGGTTATGATAATAATATGAATATATTAGATAAGTCATTAAATCATAAGCATTTGATTACAAGTACAGGGACACATAATATTACAAAAAATGTATGATATAGCAAGATAAAATCTGCAGATGGGAATTTAAATAATTTAGATTTAGATTCTTATATATTTTTGAACGCAATTAGAGGTGTGGAAGGTTTAAATTTAGATCAAGTAATAATGTTGCAAAGGGAGTTAGCAGCGTGGGTAAATTATATTTATTCTCTTAATCGTGCTATAAAAAATAAAAAAAACTGATATAATAAGATAGAGAATTGTAATGATGATAAGAAATTACAATTATATAGAGAAGAATATATAATTGTATCTAACCAGGAAGAATTATTAAGTTCAAATTTTAATAATGTTTTATCTGAAGTAATATCTAAGATAAAGTCTTTAGAATATATGACACCAGAATTTGTTAAAATACTGAAAGAGCAAGGTTTAGATGTTAATTTTGATTCTGCGAAAGATATAGTAGAAAGTGGATTAAGATTTAGTATAGTAGTAAGGGAAGACGCATTAGATGGAGGTACTTATCGTCATAAATTATTTAGTGGTGGCTTTAAAGAGTATCCAAATTATAGTTTTGTAAAGGATAGAATTAGTAGTTATAGAGAAAGCGATAATATTAGTATTGTAGATTTAAATAAGATTACAGTAGATCGTTTGAATATAAGTAATAACCCAATTATAATACCAGTACGTACAAATATAGACTTACTAAAAGAGATAACGGATAGAGCAGTTTATAAGGATTTTGTAGGTTTTTATAGGTGTGCATTTGTGCCCAGTTTTGAATCGATAGATTTAATTAGTAATATTAATAAAATAAGTGATTAAGAAAAAAAAAAAAGTGTTATTTTGATTTGGAACTGCTGTTTTTTTTTTAGTATTAATTTCATTTTTTACAAATAAATTTGGTTTATTAATTTGAAGGATAGGATTGTTTATTGGTACATTAGCAGTATTTATTGGAATAAAACTATATTATTATTTTGCATTATTACCAATATTTGAAGAAAATCTAAAAGAATTTTTTAAAAAAAATTATAAAGTAAATAAGGTCAGTCTGTTTATATTAAAATGAACAAATTTAATTTATATTTATAATGACATATTATTTTTAATTGCAAAGTTGATGTCAAAATTGCGTTATTTTATGTATAAGTACAATTATTTTGAAACGAAAGCATGGCAGTGAATAGATATACATGTTTATATATTTTTTTTTATTTTATTAAAAAATTTTGTAGAAATATTAGTAATAACGTTAAAAAAAAGTAAAAAAAAATTTATAGAAAAAAAAATAAATATTTTCGTAAGATCAAGATTAATAGTATGGTTAATTTTAACGTTTTTTTTTTTAATTTTTGGATATTTTTATTTTTTTAAATGAATTATATTTTTATTTATGTATTATATATTGTTAGAAAGTATTGCATATTCAATTGAAGAGTTAGATGAATTTGACTTTAAAATTGGTACAACTAGGTCAATGCGATTGCTTAAGGAAAGATTTATATCGAAATATGAAAAAAGGTTTGTATACGATGAGTTAATAGAAACAGATTATATATTTAAGAATTGTGTTTTTTATGAAGATAAAAATTTATTAAAAAGAAATATAGTAGCGAGTAAACAACAAGTGGATGTGCTTAAGAATAAAGATTTAAGTATGCAAACGGAAAATATATATAGAGATCAACCAGAATTATATTTTAAGGAACATGGTAAAGAATTATATTTTTTTTTAATAAGTAAAATATTAAAGTTATTAAAAACGAATATATTGTATATAATGCGTATAGAGCATGAGTTAGGGTTAGATGTAGATAATGTATGGGGAACTCGTGAAATTCCAAAAGAGTTGTTAGAAAAAAAGAAAAAAGAATATGAAAATTTAGTTTTAGAATTAAAGTATTTTTTATCAATAATAAAAAATTTAGAATTAGATTTATAAGATATTAATTGCGAGTTTTGTTTATGAAATTGAAACCTAACGGGTTTTCTCTTTTTAACACAATAGAGGTTGATCTATTGTTTTCAGTTAGACAAAATAAATGTATTTTTATATGATAATAAGATTTGAAGCGGAAAAATTAAATAAATTTTATATATATTATATAAATAAATTAAAGGAAATAAATTCAGAAGAAAGTGAGGTGAAAGTACAATCCGAGTAGTAGAATACTTGTAAGTTATTATCCAAATGATGAATCTTTAGAAGATAAAGATACTCCTTCTGAAACAGGGTTTATTATATGTCCATGATTTACATTGTTTGATTTAACGGACATGGATTTTTATGAAAAAAAATTTAATAGTGTATTAAAAAATGATATTGGTTTTTTTTGTGAAGACTTTTTCTTATTCTAGCTATATTTATAATTTATCAAAAAAAAAATAGAGCGTTTGGAAGATGAAGAGTTACTTATTAAAAAAATTCATTGATAATTTTCATATAAACAAGTATTTAGTAAATTATATACATTTGTTTATGTTTCAAAAATTTTGGTATTGTTTTTATTTTATGTTTATAGTAAAACCGGGAATTATATTTGGATTTTGATTAAGTGTAGGAAAAATAAGTAAGTTACTATTAGGGTTAAATCTAATTTTAGACAGTGTAATAATAATAAATATCAGTATATATATTTTAATATGATTGTTAGAAATAATAGTATTTATATGAACAATAAAAAAATGTGTGCCATGAAAAGAGTATAAAAATATAAAATATATATATAATTTAACAATAGGAAAGTATGGGGGTATGCCAATAATACTATTAATAATTATAATATGTTTTTGGATTATAATTAAATTATAATTTGATTATAATTTATGTTTCTTTTTTAGTATGCATGAGTTATAATTTTTTTTTTTATTTGTACAGGTTTTAATCTATTTTATATATATTTATTTGTAATTTTTGTAAAAATCAGTGCATAATGGGAACTCAAGATTTAGTGGTGAGTTTTCACGCATGTTCGCGCGTTGGTTTTTGTCAACAAATCATAAGGATATAGGAACATTATATCTATTATTTAGTATATTTGCAGGAATAATTGGAACATGATTTTCAATAATGATAAGAACTGAATTAGCATATCCAGGTATACAATATTTTAATGGTGATTGACAGCAATATAATGTAGTAATAACAGGACATGCATTTATCATGATATTTTTTTATGGTAATGCCTGCATTAATAGGAGGATTCGGTAATTGATTGGCACCTATCATGATAGGTGCACCTGATATGGCATTTCCTAGATTAAATAATTTGAGTTTTTGATTATTAGTGCCTGCTTTTTTTTTATTGTTATTTGGTGCTTTAAAGTTTGGGTGTTGGAACAGGTTGAACAGTATATCCACCATTATCCATACTTGAAGAAAAAGGTGTAGATTTTGCAATATTTAGTATACATTTAGCAGGAGTGTCTTCTTTATTAGGTGCTATTAATTTTATAACAACAATTATAAACATGCGTCATGTTGGTTTAAATTTCCATATAGTACCTTTATTTGTATGAGCTGTTTTTAGTAACAGCTTTCTTATTATTATTAACATTACCTGTACTTGCAGGTGCTGTAACAATGTTGTTAACAGATCGTAATTTTAATACAACATTTTTTAATCCTGCAGGTGGGGGTGATCCTATATTATATCAACATCTTTTCTGATTTTTTGGTCATCCTGAAGTTTACCAGCATTTGGTATAATTAGTCATACACTATCTGATTATTCAGGTAGATCAGTTTTTGGTCCAATAGGTATGATTTATGCAATGTGTAGTATAGGTATTTTAGGTTTTTTTGTTTGAGCTCATCATATGTATACAGTAGGTATGGATTTAGATACAAGAGCTTATTTTACTGTTGCAACAATGATAATTGCAATACCAACTGGTATAAAAATATTTTCATGAATTGCTACAATTTATGGTGGTGTAATACAATTTACAGTACCTTTTTTATTTGCAATAGCATTTTTAGTATTATTCACTTTTGGTGGATTTACTGGTATGATTTTAGCAAATAATACTATTGATTTATTATTTCATGATACATATTTTGTTGTAGCACATTTTCATTATGTGTTGTCATTAGGTGCAGTTTTTGGAATATTTGCAGGTTTTTACCATTGATTAGGTTTTTTTACTGGTAAATTTTATGATAGAAATTTAGGTAGATTGCATTTTTGATTAACATTTGTAGGTTCAAATGTAACATTTTTGCCAATGCATTGATTAGGTATTTCAGGAATGCCAAGACGTATACCTGATTATCCGGACATGTATGCTGGGTGAAATTTTATATGTACAGTTGGTTCTTATATAAATTTAATAGGATTAGTGATTTTTTTTATTTTATTAATTTGTTTAGTTTTAGATACAACTAATATAAACTTATTAAAAGATAAATACTTAGTTTATCAAGATAATATAGGATATTTATCTTTTTTTAATAAGAAAAAATCATTATTTGTTATAAATTTATTTCAATCAGCTTATTTTACTCTATTAAATAATTCTAATGAAGTTTTTGAAAAATTAAAATTAAATTTATTTACAAAAGATTTATTATTAATTCTTGATTATTTTAAAATAAAAGACCTTTTTTTTTTACATAGTGTTTTAAAAGGTCAACCTTTGTTATTAAATATGATAACTTTTTTAACTAAAAAAAATTAATAAGTGTTAAAAGATATTTGAGACGATGAAATAATTGAAAGTTATGAATTGTACAATATTGAAACCCTATTTCAATTTATTTTTTGATTTCTTTTTTTTTATTGCTATATTTTGTTTAAGGTTCAATTTATTTTTATTGTTTGTGTAATTGTATTTATTTATGCTAGAAATAATTTTGATACTTATTCTGTTTTAAAGCAAACTAAAGAAGGATCTTTAATTTATATTGATCGTTATTTTAAATAAAAAATTAAATTATGAATTACATTTTTAATATTTATTTAGTAATAAATATAATGTTTTTTTTAATTGAATTTTTACATATTTTTAATAAGATAGTATTAGTTTTAATATTTGTTGCTTTTTTTAGTTTTTATTTTTTATTCTATTTTTTATCATTTACATTTAATACATTATATTCTAATTATATTTATACATTTTATTTTAAGTATAATAGTATTTTTTTTTTATTAAAGTATAATGTAAAATCATTATTTAATATTACAAAGTTTAATATTAATCATAATTATTTTTTATTAATTTGTAATAAATATGCTAATTATATGGAGTATTTAAATAGTAATATATTTTTATCATTATTAAAAACTAAATTTTTATTAAATGTTTTAAATTTAAAATTAGATTTAAAATATTCAATAAATTTATTTAATAATTTTAATAAATTATTTTTTAATACAAAATTTATATTTTTTTTATAAGTAATTATTATGGTAAAAAAAAGTACATTAAAATATTTATATAAATTAAGGTATGTCTTTCATTTAAAATTGATAAATTTAATTTTAGTAATAATTTATTTTTTATTTTTTAAATATTTATTTATTTTTAAAGTTATAGGTTTTAGTTTTAATAATCTTATATTTATAATAACTTTATATATCGTCTATTTTTGTGTGTTAATTATTTTAAAATTTATATTATATGTTTAGTCAATTAGATATAGATAAGAAGAAAGTGAATGTGATTTCAGGTTTCGGTTCCTTATATAGTTTAACAAAGTTTGATAATATTTTATTAGATTATTTTTTTTTACTTTATATAAAGAAATTTAATCGTTTAGATAGTTTATTAACTTTAATTGTTTATAATTTACGAAAATTAGATTTATTGTTTTTTAATACATTATTGTTTTTTAATTCATTTGTTGACTTATTGGTTTATAGTATTGATTATTATCATTATTCTTATTTATTTTTTTTTAATATAAATATCGATCGTAATGAATTGTTGAGTAATAAGTATTATAAACAAATGAGTGTAAAATTTTTAATTAAAAATTTAATAGATTTTTATAAGTCATTTTTTATTTTTTATTATTTTAATAATGATGGTTTTATTTATCAATATACCTTATTTTTTTTGGAAGAATATTTACGAGAAGATATGGATGCTTTAGATGCAATACGTTTATCTAATTGAGATAAACGTTATATTGTTTTTTTTTTTAATACAGTAGTTTTTTTAAAAGTAAAGCGTCGTAAAAATTTTTTATTTTTTTGACATAAACGTTTAACCCATTTTGGTGATCTTTTTTTTTGATTATCTCGTATAGATCGCTGGTTTAGGTTGGATCATTTTAAAAAAAAGTTAAAATATAAACCTGTTGCATCTTTCAAATTTTTTAATATAAAATTAAAAGAAAAGCAATCAATTAATAAAAGAAAAAACGTTTTAATAAAATTTTATATTTTACCTTGTTTTCGTTTTTTTTTTTTAAATAAATTTGTTACAATAAAAAATTTTAATTTTTTGGAAATATTTGGTAATATTTATTTTTTTCTTTTAACTTTTTTATTTTTGGTTAATGTGGGTAATAAATATTATAATGTTAAATCATTTTTAGATATAAAATCTTTTATTTTACTATCTAATTCACTTTTGATTAATAATTCTTTAAAAATTAATGAATATAATGTAATTAAAGTTAATATTCTTTTAAAAGGAAAAAAAAATTATAAAAAAGTTTGTTTTATGTTAAAAGAATTTATTTTTTTTAAAGAACTTATTTATTTTTTTTTTTGTAATTATTTTTATAGTAATTTTTTTTTTGGTAATAAACTTTCTAATTATAAAAAAAAAATTAGTCATAGTATAAATACTTCTTTGGCACGTTTAAGTTCTTTAAAAAAATTAAATTATTCTTTAAAAATAGTCTTTAAGTTGAATTTTAATATAAATTCTTTTTTAAAAAAAATAAGTTTATTGGTTAATAATAAATCATTTATTTATTTTTTTAAGTTAAATTTTAAAGTACTTTTTAATTATTTAAATACTGATGATAAATTATTTGTACTTTTAGTTGATTATTATTATAATATTTTTGATAATTTTGTCAAAGTAAATTTAGATAATTTAAGCTCATTATATAATCATAAATACTATTTTCGTTTTTTTAATGCGGTTTATTTTTTTTTTTCTGAATTACCTAAACCTGCTTATAAACGTTTTTTAAAATCTAATAATATAAAAATTTATGAATTTTTTCTTTTAAAAAAAAATTATTTATTTATAAATGGTTATTATTTAAAATTAAAAGGTCTTAATTTGACTTTAAATTTACCTTTATTTTTTTTTTATAGGTTATTTTTGAGATTTAATTATATTTCATTTGAAAAATCTAAATTAAGATTTAAGTCCTGTTCTGTTTTATTGGGCCAAGATGTGACTTTTATTTATAATTATTTTTTTAATATTTATTTTTCAATTTTTTCTTATTATCACTTTTTAAAAAATGATATAAATTTAAGAAAAATACATTTTATTTTAAGGAGAGTTTGTTTTTTAACTTTAAATTTGAAATTTAAGAAATCTTATAGTTATATAAATTTTAAAAATTTTTTTTTTAAAAATTTTTTTCCTTTAAAGTTAAAAAGTTTAAATTATCAAAAAATACATTCTTATAATAAAAAATATAATATTTACAATGATTTGAAAATTATTAATGGTATAAATAATTTATTTATTGATCCTAAAATGACTTTTTTGAATTTAGTTGAGATTTCACGCCGTGATGAATTGGATTTTGTTAGATCTTTAGATTTTGATTATATGAAAAATGCAGCTAATGTTTGGGATATGTTTTTTTTTAAAACTTATAAATTTAATAATTTTGCTTATTTTCAAGATGAATTTTATTGGGTTTTTATAAAAGAAATAAATTGGCGTTCTAATTATACTGAAAGGCCTGATGTAAATTTTTTTGGTTTAGACACTATATTTGAGATAAAAGTTTACTTAGAGTTATTTTTTTTTGATTATAAAAAAATGTCAGTACTTGATAATAGAACTGAAAAATTATGGTATTGTATTTTCAATTATTGTAATTTAATCAATAATCAGAAAAATTTATTTATTTTTTTTTATATAGATGTTTACTTTATTTCTAATCATTTTTGTTTAGAATCAAATATGTTAATTTTACCTAAAGAGTTTGAATTATATTTATTAAAAGTATTTAGTAATGATTTATCACAATTAAAAAAAATTTTATTATTAAATAACTTAGGTTTTTTTGATTACGGTTTTTTTTTTTAAAAAAAAATCGAAGTTTTAGTATAACTTTTTATAGTAAAATACAAGTATTTATATTTATTAAAATTTTTATAAATATTTTAAATTAAGTTTATTATAAAAGTTATAAATTTATGCGATATATTATAATATAATATAATGGCTAAGAAAAAAGAAAAAGAAAAATTTATTAGAACAAAAATACATTCAAATATTGGGACAATAGGCCATGTAGACCATGGCAAAACAACTTTAACTGCAGCGATAACTTATGCTCTGTCTTTAAAAGGTTTAGGAGATTTTAAAGATTATGAAGCAATAGATAAAAGCCCTGAGGAGCGTAGACGTAGAATAACTATAAATACGACACATGTCGAATATGAAACAAATAAGAGACATTACAGTCATATAGATTGCCCAGGGCATCAAGATTACATTAAAAATATGATTACAGGAGCAAGCCAAATGGAAGGTGCTATTTTAGTGGTATCAGCACCAGATGGTATACAAGTACAAACAAGAGAACATGTCATTTTAGCAAAAGAAATAGGTTTAGAATTTTTAGTAGTTTTTATTAATAAAATAGATCGAATGCAAGATGAAGAAATGGTTGGTTTATTAGAATTAGAAATCATAGAGTTATTAGATAAATATGGTTTTGGCCAAAAAGAAGAAGTTCCTATAATAAGTGGTTCTGCTTTAAAAGCACTTGAGGGTGATGAAGGTTATTTAGGTAGAATTATGGAATTAATGGATACAATAGATACAAAGTTACCAGAGCCTGTAAGGTTAATAAATGATACTTTTTTAATGCCTATTGAAGGTATTTTAGTTTCACAAGGTCGAGGTACAGTTGTTACAGGTAAAGTAGAAAAGGGTGTTTTAAAAGTAGGTATGGATTTAGAATTATTAGGTAAAAAGTCATATAAAACAACTTGTATGGGTATTGAAATGTTTAGAAAAGTATTAGAGGATGCACAAGCTGGTGATAATATAGGTGTTTTATTAAAAAACATACCTAATAAAGAAATAAAAAGAGGTGATGTACTAGCAGCACCCGATAGTGTTGAGAAAAAAAATAAATTTAAGGCTAGAGTTTATATATTAACAGAAGAAGAAGGTGGTCGTAAAACAGGTTTTTATAGTGGTTACAGACCACAATTTTATTTTAGAGTAACTAATGTATCCGGGTCTATAGTGCTAGGTGAAGATACACAAATGGTTTTACCTGGTGATAATGTTATCATTACAGTTGAGTTAGGTAAATCTGTTGTTTTAACTAATGGTGTTCGTTTTGTTATACGTGAAGGTAAATTAACAATAGGTGCTGGTTTAATTTTAGAGTTATTATAATTAAGTTATGTACTCTAATTTAAAAAAAAAAAATTTTTATTTAAATAGAGCTTTAAGTAAATTAACCGTTGGTTTTTCTGGTAAGTTTGGTAAAAATTTTTATGGGCGTATTACTGTTTATCATAAAAGTAGTAATTATTCTAAGCAAAATAGGATAATAGATTATAAGCGTATTTTATGTTCTGAGGGTTGTTTATTTACTTTGGAAAAAAAACCAACACATACAGGTTTTATTGGTGTTCTTTTTTTTTTTGTAGGGCTTTTTTCTTATATAATTGCACCAAATAGCATGTCTGTTGGTGACCATTATAAAGGTTTTAGTTGAACTTTTCATAAAAAAGAAAATTTTTCCAGTTTTTTGGATATAATACCTACAGGTTATTGAGTTCATCATATAGAGGCAATACCTACAGAAGGTGGTGTTTTCTCTAGAGCAGCTGGTACTGGAAGTTTTGTTTATAGTAGATGGAATAATTTTGTTTTTTTAAAATTAGGTTCTGGTAAAATTGTAAGACTTTCCAAATATTGTGTTTGTGCTTTCGGTTTTGTCTCAAATAATGTGCATAAATTAGAAAGAAAAGAAAAAGCAGGTATAAATCGTCTTTTAGGTAAACGTCCTACTGTACGTGGTGTTGCTATGAATCCTGTAGATCATCCACATGGTGGTGGTGAAGGTAAGAAATCAAAACCTGTAAAACAAAAAACACCTTGGGGTAAACGTGCTAAATTTAAAAAAACAGTTAGTAGTTTTAATAATGTCAAGATCCCTTTATAAATTACCTTTTTTAAATAGAGAAGTTATAGTTAAAAGTTTGCAAAGAAAAAATAGAAAAAATATAACTTTTTATCAAAGAAATTCTTTAGTTCCTTTTTGTTTCGTAAGAAAAGTATTAAGTATTTATCAAGGATCTTTTTTTAAGAGTTATAATTATTACCAAATCCAATTAGGTTTGTGTTTAGGTGGTTTTACTTTTACAAGGCGTAAGCCTAAGCATAAAACAAAAGTAAGCACTACTGTAAAAAAACGAGTGAAAAGTAGGAATAAAGTTAAAGTTTTAAATTTTACAAAAAAAGGTTTTTTTAGTAAATAATATGTTTATAAAATCTAAAAATTTTTTATTATTTAATAAAGTTACTTCTACAGATTTTATTAATATAGAGAATACTTTTAATTTACAAAAGTTAAATTTTATTTTTTTAAATTGAAATTTAAAATTTTTTAGGTATAGAAATTCTAAATATTATAAAAACCTAAATTTATATAATAAAGTTTTTATGGTTTATTTTTCTAATTTAAAAAAATTTTTATTTTTTTTTAATTCTAATTTAGAGTTATTTAATTCTAAGTTAAATTTTTTACATTTTTATTTAAATGGTTATTTTTTAAATTTAAATTATTTTTATTTTACAAATTTTTTATTTTTTAATAATAAATTAATTTTTTTTTTTTTTTTTTTCCATTTTAAATATTTTTTTTAGTTTAATTAGTTTTTTAATTTTTAAAGTCTTTAATAATTTAAGTATTTGTGTTTTGATAAAATAAATTATGTCACAAGTTGATTATGTCCATTTTTTTTCAAATATAGTATGATCAGGAATCTTATTAGGGATTATTTATTTAAGTATATGTGTATTTTATGTTCAAAATTTTTATAAGGTTTTAAGATTACGTAATTTTATTTTAAATAACGTTTTTTTTATTTCCAAAAGTAAATTGATTTGTTGATTATTTTTAAGCAAATTTTTTATAAAATTAAATGATAATTTTTTAAATTACTATTTTTCTTTTATATCAAGTTTACTTATTACAAGAAAAAACATTTTAAAATTAATATGTATTTAAACTTACTTCTTGGAATTTTAATAAATATCACCATTATACTCCAGTTTAGTCGTTTATTTTCAACAAAAGTAATAAAGGGTTTTGTTGTTATAAATTTTTTTGTTTTAGTTTTTTTTAGTTTTTTTTGTTTTTTTGAAGTAGGTTACTTAAATGAAATAGTTTATATTGATTTTCATAATTGAATAAATTTAGGTTCTGTAAAAATAAATTTAGGGTTGCTTTATGATTCTTTAACTTTAACGATGGTCTTAGTTGTTCTTTTTATCTCAAGTTTAGTCCATTTATATTCATTTTCTTATATGAAAAATGACCCTTATTTTGTAAGATTTATTGGTTATTTGTCATTATTTACTTTTTTTATGTTAGTTTTAGTAACAGCAAATAATTATTTACAATTATTGATTGGTTGAGAAGGTGTTGGTTTATCTTCTTATTTATTAATTTGTTTTTGATATACAAGAATTGCTGCTAATTTAGCTGCTATAAAAGCGATGTTAATTAATAGAATAGGTGATGTTTGTCTAATTATTGTTATCTGTATTTTTTTGCAAAAATTAGGTAGTGTCAGTTATGGTGTTATTAACAATAATATAGTTTATATTTTAAATAATTATATTGATGTTTTTTTTTTTGAAGTCAAATTAATTGATATTATTTGTTTATTATTATTATTAGGTGCGATGGGTAAATCTGCTCAAATAATATTACATGTTTGGTTACCTGATGCTATGGAGGGGCCTACACCTGTTTCAGCATTAATACATGCGGCTACTATGGTAACTGCTGGTATTTTTTTAGTTATACGTAGTTCTAAAATATTTGAATTTTCACCTAATATTTTATTTATTATGGTTTTTGTAGGTTCTATAACTTGTTTGGCTATGTCAATTATAGGTGCTTTTCAACAAGATATAAAAAAGATTGTAGCATATTCCACTTGTAGTCAATTAGGTTATATGTTTATAGGTTGTGGTTTATCTAGTTATACTATTAGTTTATTTCATCTATTTAACCATGCTTTTTTTAAAGCTTTATTATTTTTAAGTATGGGTGTAATTATTCATGCTTTAGGTGATGAGCAAGATTTAAGGAAAATGGGTAGTTTAATAAATTTTTTACCTTTAACTAGTTTAATGGTTTTTTTTTGGTAGTTATGCGTTATTAGGTTTACCTTTTTTAGCTGGTTTTTATTCAAAAGATATTTTATTAGAAATTGCTAATGTTCGTTTTTTTTTTGATGGTATTTTTCTTATTCTTTAGGTATCTTAGGTGCTTTTTTTACTGCATTTTATTCTACTAGATTAATGTTGCGCGTTTTTTTTAATTATAGTAATGTTTCAAAAAATAATATTTATAATATACATGAAGCTGATATTTTTATGTACGTTCCTTTAGTTTTATTGTTATTTTTTAGTTTTTTTGTAGGTTATTTTTTTTTTGATGTTTTTGTTGGTTTAGGTAGTAATTTTTTTAATAGCAGTATCTTTATTAATTTTTTAAATTATAATATTACTTTTATTGAGTTTGATATCTCAAATTTAGTAAAATTAATTCCTTTAATAGTCTCTATTTTTGGTTTTGTTTTTTATTATTTTTTTGATTTAAAATTTACATTATTATTATAATCGTTTATATAGGGTTATTTTTAAAATTATATTTAATGGTTTTTTTTTTGATAAATTATATATTGATAAAATATTGATAAAATTATTTTATATTAGTATGGAAAGTTATTATGTAAATATAGAAGTTGGTTTTCTACAAAAAATGATTTTAATTTTAATTGATAACATTATCGTAAATTTTTATAGTTATTTAAAGTTATTCATAAAAGGTGTTTTTAGTGTATATATTTTATTAGTTTTATTTTTTTTGTTTAGTATTTATTTTCTTTATGTAAACTTTTTTTTTTTTAATATAAATTTTATATTGTTTGGGATTATTTTAATTTTTTTTAGTAGTTTTTCAAAATTTAATATTTTAGTGGATCTTTTAAAATCATTTGAGTTTATTTATAATAAAAAAGATAATAGTAAATTAAATAGAAATTATAAGTTAAAAAAGAGAAATAATTATAATAAAGTACAAAAGCGTGGTATAAAAATTACAGCTTATACCAATATTTAAAGAAAATTTAAAAAATTAATAATTTATTTATTTATGCTTGAGTTACTTTTTTATATTTTTATATCAAAATTTGATCTAAGAATAAACGTTGTTTATTTATGTTAAAACTCTGGAATATAAGGTGATAAATTCTGGAAGTTAGTTAGTTCCGTTTTCTTGATTAAATTAAAAAATTTTTAGGGTGAGAACAATAAAAAGAACTACAAATATAGTTAAAAATTTATATGAAGGGTTAGGTAATTATTTATCTCCCAGTAATTTTACATATATGTGGAGTTTAGGTTCTATTGCATTATTTTGTTTAATTATACAAATAGTGTCAGGTTTGTTTTTATCAATGTTTTATAAGCCAGATATAAACATGGCATTTAGTTCTGTAGAATATATCAATAGAGAGTTATATTATGGTTGACTAGTGAGGTATATTCATATGAATGGTGCTTCAATATTTTTTTTAATTGTATATTTACATATGACAAAACATATATTATATGGATCATATAGTTATCCAAGGCAAGTATTATGGTTCAGTGGTATGTTAATATTTTTTTGTATGATGGCAACTGCATTTATGGGATATGTATTACCATGAGGGCAAATGAGTTTATGAGGAGCAACAGTAATAACAAATATATTTTCAGCAATACCAGTAATAGGTGTTGATTTTGTATATTGATTATGAGGCGGATTATCAGTAGAAAATGCAACATTAAGTAGATTTTATAGTTTGCATTTTTTATTTCCATTTGTAATATTAGGGTTATCAATAATACATTTGATATTTCTACATGAATTTGGATCAAATAATCCATTAGGAGTAATATCAAGAACAGATAATGTAAATTTTTATATAAATTTTGTAATAAAAGATTTATATTCTTGATTGTTACTATTTTTATTTTTTAGTTTTTTTGTATTTTTTCAACCAAATTATTTTGGGCATCCAGATAATTACATATTAGGTGATTTTATGGTTACACCAACACAAATAGTACCCGAATGGTATTTTTTACGTGCGCCGTTGCGCTTATTTTTATTTGCCACAGTAATC